>NC_081560.1:121757274-121830346 GCF_022355385.1 Mustela nigripes | reverse complement strand
GGGGTGAGTAATCCGCTCGGGTTTGCTTTCAGGAGCTTTTGTTCCCTGAGCGCTTTCCGTAGAGTTCCAGAGGACGGGAATACAAATGGCGGCCTCCTGGTCTCTGGCCCGGAGGAGCCAAGAGCCCAGGGCCCCACTCCTCAGTGCGCCCTCAGAGAACAGCGCCCAGTTACTCCCGTCTGCTCCCGTCTGCCCGACCTCCGGCCGCGCTCCGAGCTCACCGAGCCTGCGACCGGTTCAAGGTAACACGGAGCTGCGAGCTTACTGTCAGCTCTGTCTCTGTAGCCGGCTTTCCCGTTCCAATACCCGCAAGCTCTGCGACACTCAGACACCCCCGATCCTTCTGTGACCCTGCGGGACCTGAGGCCACGCTGACCCCGCGTGGGCTTCGCCCCGGTTTAGCCTCTGGAGCTATGTCCCTCAGCGGAACAGACTTTTAAAAGTCCTGATTTTGTGCGTGGTTGCTCCGCGGCTTGCCGGGAGCCGGCCCCTCCCCCCGGGGTCTATCTTCCCGTCGCTTTGGATTCACTTCTCCGCCGGTCCTACCTTTCAGAAAGTGGTTGTTTTTCTGTTTCCAGAATTGCTGTTCTTCTTCTCTTCGATCTGCCGATGGATTTTCAAGTGTTTGCAATCTTTAGATAAGCTATCTAGCTGATCTCCGGCTAGCTGAAGCAGTCTCAGCTTGCTACTTCTCCGCCATCTTGACTCCTCTCCCCTGTTGGTGTATTTTATTTATGGTATGTGGTTGCCCTACAATTCATTTTCACATTCTTTTTTTTTTTTTTTTTTTTTTTTTGTGCGATGTTAGTCACCATACAGTACATCATTAGTTTTTGATACAGCATTCCATGATTCATTGTTTACATGTAACACCCGGGGCTCCATGCAATACATACCCTCCTTAATACCCGCCACCAGGCTAACCTATCCCCCACCCCTCTCCCTTCTAAAACCCTCAGTTTGTTTCCTGGAGTCTGGAGTCTCTCATGGTTCCTCTCCCCCTCTGATCCCCCCCTCTTCATTTTCCCCTCCTTTCTCCTAATGTCCTCCTTGCTATTGCTTATGTTCCACAAGTAAGTGGAACCATATGATAATTGACTTTCTCAGCTTGAGTCATCTCACTCAGCATGATTTCCTCCAGTCCCATCCATGTTGATGCAAAAGTTGGGTATTCATCATTTCTGATGGCTGAGTAATATTGCATTGTATATATGGACCACATCTTCTTTATCCATTTATCTGTTGAAGGTCATCTCAGCTCCTTCCACCAGCTAGGCTATTGTGGACATTGCTGCTATGAACATTGGGGCACATATCACCCTTCTTTTCACTACATCTCTATCTTTAAGGTAAATTGCAATTGCAGTGCAATTGCTGCTATATTCTTTCTATTGATGAAGACTGGAGAGGCTTCCAGTTTGAGGCTGTTATAGTCAATGATGTTGTGAATATTTTATGTTTCCTGATGCACACGTGCTAGAATTTCTCTGTTGAGAATATGAGCACATTTAACTAGACTGAACATCCCAAATTGTTTCCCATAGTGACTGTGATGATTCCCTGAGTTAATGATTGTCCCCATGTGCATTTTTGGTGTGTCAGGCTTTCTAATTTGAGCCAATCTGGGATGGTTTTAGTGGTCCCACTTTATAGTCTCAATAAGCATTTTCCTAATGAGTGACTATCTTTTCCTATGTTCCCTTGTTATTTTCATTTTTTTTTCCCCAAAGTACCTTTTAAAATCTCCTATCCATTGATCTGCTGGATTGCTGTTGATTTTTTTCTTGACTGTTCATTTTCATCTATGGTACTTCTTTATATACTCAAACTATGACTAACTCCTTGTTACATGTATTTCAAACATCTTTTCAAACTCTGGAGCTTGGATTTCAGTTTTATAAAGGTGTCTTTTGATACATAAAGTACTTGTTTATGTATTTATTTAGGACAGAGAGAGAGAGAGATTGCACAAGCAGGGTGGGGAGAGGCAAGGGGAGAAGGAGAGAGAGAATCTCAAGCAGCTCTATGCTCACTGTCCACCTAACGTGGGACTCAGTCTCACAACCCTGAGATCATGACCTGAACTGAAATCAAGAGTCAGACATTTAACCGACTGAGCTACCCAGGTGTTCCTTGATATCATTTTTAATTGTTACTTGCTACCCTTCGGTCATTAAGATATTGTTCTATATTATGATAACCTTTGTTTTGTTATTTGTAGTAGGTCTATCATCTGAAATTGATCTTTGCATAGGATGTGACATACAAATTCACTTTCATTTTCTTTTACATAAATAACCATTTATTTAGTAGGCAAGTCTTTTCCCTATATTTTCTTCTAGAAGTATTAACAGTTTTAGGTCTTTTAAGTCTTTAATTCATTTTGAGTTGATCTTTATATATGGTATAATATTGGGTTCAATTTTTTTCTTTTGCATATGGGTATCCAATTTTCCCAACACCGTTTGTTGAGGATACTAGCTTTCTCCATTGTGCCTTCTTGGTTCTTTTTGTTGAAGATCAAGTAACTGTATAGGCATGGAATTTTTTAATGGGCTTTCTATTCTGTAACATTGGTCTACTTGCCTGTTGTGGTTTTTGTTTGTTGTTGTTGTTTTGTCAGAGCAACTCCACTTTAATTATAGTAGCTTTGTGATATACTTTGGAATCAGGAATTGCGATATCTCCATTTTTGTCCTTTTTTTCCTTTTTTTTCCCAAGATTGCTTTGGCTATTCAGTGTCTTTGCAGTTTCATATAAATTTTAGGACTTTATTTCAACGTCTGTAAAAGATACCAATGAGATTTTGGTAGAGATTTCATACAATTTCTAATTGGTTTGGTCAGGATAGGCATTTTAACAATATTAAAGATTCCAATTCATGAAGATGGGATGTCTTTCCATTTATTTATATCCTTTATATTCTTTTTTCATTAATGCTCATCTATTTCATCAATGTTTGTCTTTTTCATCAGTGTCTCATCTACCATAAGAGTTAAAATAGTCATTATAGAAAAAGGTTCAATTTATTAAGAAGATATTATAATTATGAATATGAACACATGCAAATCAGATTATCTAAATATATAAGCAAGCACTGAAAGATCTGAAGTGAAAATTATCAGTGTAATAATAGGAGACTTCAAAGACAACTATCAATTATAGATTGAACATCTACAGAAAGTCAGTAAGGGAACAGTAGGCTTGAGCAACACTTCAGACCAACTGACCCAACAAACATAATATTCCACCCAAAAGGAAAAGAATACATCTACTTCTTGAATAAGACATGGTACATCCTCCAGAATAGATCACATTAGGACACAAAACAAGTCTTAACAAATTTAAAGATTGAAATTATACCAAGTACTTTTTTAACAACAGTCGTATAAAACTAGAAATCGATAATAGGAAAAATCTGGAATATATACACATATCTGGAAATTACACAGTATACTTCTGATGAACCTATGGGTCAAAGAAAAAAGCAAATAGTAAAGTAGAAAATAGCTCGAGACAAATGAAAACAAAAACACAATATATGCAAATTTAAGGAATGGAGCAAAAGCAATACTAAGAAGGAAGTTTATAGCAATAAATGTGTCCTTTAAAAAAGAAGAAAGAGGGGCACCTGGGTGGCTCAGTGGGTTAAACTTCTGCCTTCAGCTCAGGTCATGATCCCAGGATCCTGGGATTGAGCCCCACATCTGGCTCTCTGCTCAGCAAGGAGCCTGCTTACCTCTCTCTCTCTGTCTGCCTCTCTGCTTACTTGTGATCTTTCTTTGTCAAATGAAAAAATAAAAAATCTTCAGAAGATAGATTCAATAAATAAGTAAATAATAAAGAAGAAAGAGGTTGCTGGATAACTCAGTCAGTTAAGCGTCTGCCTTCCATATAAGTCATGATCCCAGTGTCTGGGGTCAAGTTCTACATGTATTCCCTGCTTATTGGGGAAACTGCTTCTCCCTCTCCCCTCCCCTTGCTTGTGTTTTCTCTCTGTCTCTCTCTCACTCTCTCTCTCTCAAATGAATAAATAAAAATCTTTAAAAAATAAGAAACCTTAAAAATACAATATAATTATACCTCAAAGAACTAGGAAAAGGAAAAAAACAAAAACAAAACAATTAGGCCCCAAGCTTAAGCAGAAAGAAAGAAATAATAAAGATTGGAGTAGAAATAAATCAAGCAGAGAATAGACTATCTGTAGAAAAAAAAATCAATAAAACTAGGAGTTGTTTTACTGAAAAATAAATATTGACAGCTCTCTAAGAAAAAAGCTCAAATAAAATCACAACTAAGAGGAAACATTACAACTAATGCCACAAAAATACAAAAAGTCACGAGACTACCATGAAAAATTAGAAGCCAACAAATTGGATAATCTAGAAGAAATGGATAAATTACTAGAAATATACAACCTACCCATTCTGAATCATGAAGAAAAATAAAACCTGAATGGTCTAATAATTACTAAAGAGTAATCAACAATCAAAAATCTTCTGTCAAATATAAACCCAAGATCAGGTGGCTTCACTGGCAAATTCTACAAAACACTTAAAGAAGTAATAATATCAGTCAGTCTTAAACTCTTCCCAAAATGCTGGAGAAGAGGAAACATGTTAAAACTCATTTTATGAGGCCAACATTGTCTTTATACTAAAGCCAGTCAAAAACACTACAAGAGGGATGCCAGGGTGGTTCAGTTGGCTAAGCGGCTGCCTTTGGCTCAGGTCATGATCCCAGCATCCTGAGATCGAGTCCCACATCGGGCTCCTTTCTCTGCAGGGATCCTGCTTCTTCTGCCTCCTCTGCCTGCCACTCTGCCTGCCTGTACTCTCTCTATCTCTCTGACAAATAAATAAATAAAATCTTAAAAAAAAAAAACACTAGAAGAAAGAAAACTATAGGCCAATATCTCTAACAAACATAGATGCAAAAATCCTCAACAACATATCAGCATATTGAATTCATCACCACATTAAAAGGATCATAAACCATGATACCATGATCAAGTCCATGGGAGACAAGGGGTGGTTCAACATATACAGTCAGTTAATGTGACCCACCACATACACAGATAAAGGATACAAGTTATATAATCATCTCAATACCTGCAGAAAAAGCATTTGATAAAATTTGACACCTTTTTTATGATAAAAACTCTCAACAAACTGGTACAGAAGGAATGGACCTCCATTTAATTAAGGCTATAAATAAAAAGCTCATAGCTAACATCATACTCAGTAATAAAAAGCAGAAATCTCTGCTCTGAGAACAGGAATAAGGCAAGGATACCCACTCTCACAAATTCTCTTCCCCCATAGTACTAGAAGTTCTAACCAGAGCAATTAGGCATGAAAAGGAAATAAAGGCTTCTGAATGGGATAAGAAGAAGTAAAATTATCTGTTTTCAAATGACATAATCTTACATGTAGAAAATCTTAAAGACTACATAGAAAAGAAAAGTTAGGACTAACAAATTGATCAAAGTTGCAAGGTAGAAAAATCAGTTACACTTCTGTATGTTAACAACAAACTATCTAAAAAGGCGGAATAAGGAGATAATCCCATATATAATAGCATCCACAAGGATAAAATCCTTAGCAATAAGATTAACCAAGGAGGTGAACTATTTGTGTCCTGAAAACTATAAAATACTGATGCAAGTAATTAAAGAAGACCCAAATAAATGGAACACCCCATGGTTATAGATTGGAAGAATTAATATTGTTAAAGAGCCCATTGTTTCCAGTAAATCTTGATGGTTAGTAGAGCAGGCTCTCTTACCTTTTTTTTTTTTTTTCCCCCCAAGAGATTTCTAACTTTCTCTGTAACTCTAGCAGCTCCTTTCTATACCTTTTGGTCTACTGGCATACAGGGCCACAAAAAAACACTGGCCAACTGGGAATATAGTTTTAATGGGAACCTTATTTGTCTCTTTAGGGGAAGTATGACTCTTGTTCCCAGAAAACTAAGACCTCTAGTGCAGTAGAGCCACAATTTACAAGGACAGGAATCCTATATTCCCCAACTAGGTCAGTCAGGATGATGGTGCTAGAGGCCACTGATACCTCAGACCCTAATTCTTTTTTTTTTTTTTTTTTTTAAGTAAAATAGTCTTTTTATTATATACAGGCTATACGTAAACCACCCACCCACTCTGAAAACAGTAGGTTCTGGCTTTTCTCAGGGCACTCAGAAGCTTCTTGGAGACCATTCCTTCCCTTCAGAAAGGGGAGCATGAGTGTGTGCATGCATGTGCATGTGTATGTAACCTGATTCCATGAGGTTTGACCAGCCTCATCTAGCCACATGCCCCTCCTTGCCTTAAACCCTGGCTTTGAGCTTCTCTGGTCCAGGAGGAGACCTCAGCCTAGGGCAGGCATAAGCCAATCATTCAACCTCCATCTTGTTCTTCTGCAAAGAATCAATGAAGGTTTGCCACTCCGCTGGGTAAAAACGCTTATGGGTAAAAACGCTTATAGACGTTGATCTTATTCCGAATCTGTTTCGGGATATCTTGGTAGTAATTCTTCTCATCCCGGGCCATAGCCTTATAGTCCTCCCCATGATTCTCCACCATGTAGCGCACATAGTCAATGAGGTCTCGAGACAGCATGTTTCCTTTCTTTTCTGGAAGGCTGGCTTCTGCCTCCAGGTCGTTTAGCACATAGGGCTTCTGCACAAGCTCCTTAGGCCTCTCCTCTATGTCTACCTCCATGGCCTTCACCTTTCTCTTACGGAGGGGAACCACCTTGTTGGGGTCCATAGCCAACCCCATCTCGGCCAGGTTCTGCTGCACGGATTTGGTGTGGTCCCAGGCATGTCGGATGTGGAAGCATTCGATCCGTGGCGCTGCTTTCCATCGAGCATTCCGGTTCAGCCGCTTCCGGTTAACATTGTAACCGAACTTCTGTCTCCTGGTCTTCCCCTTGGCTTTGGGCATTTCCTTGACCACCGAATCGACAACTAGAACTGGATCTCAGACCCTAATTCTTAATCTCATCTATGCTTCCTATCCAGAAAAGTACCATATAATGGGCAGCACTTCCTTAACCCTATAGAAAGTCATCCCCAAAGTTGCCCTTAGCTGTTTTCTTAAGAAGTCGTTCCAATATTGTACCAGGCTGGGATTGTTGGATGGTACAATATATTCTGGCCAACTATGATCCTGTAGATATATGCACGTAATTGTACCTCCTTTGCCCTAAAGAAAGTCCCTTGGCCTGAAGTGGTGTTATGTGGAATTTCATGGACAATAAATAGGTATTTAATACCCTTTGATTTAATCAGGTATTTAATGCCACACTTAGAATGTGCATTATTCACAGGAAAAAAGCATAGTAAATTAGAGTCTTTAGTTCACCTTCTGTGGGCAGTGTTTGGTTATTTAATCAAGCATTACCCGTGTTGGCTGCCCCACTATCTTGCCTTTAGGAGGACCATGATCCCTATACATCGTAACAGTTCAGTTGCCATCCCATCCTTGCAAATTGTTAGGAAACATTTCATCCATGTGCCTTTGATGTTTGAGTATAGTCAGAAGGATTCAGAACCAGAATCTAGAGTTCTGCCATTCAAGCTGACACTGAGTATCCTGTCCTTGGCCTAGAGAGGAGAGCCACCTCTGAATGTCCTGATAGTGCCAATGCATCTCAAGTGGTACCGTCCCACATTTCTCCAAAGAAAGGAAATAGCTGAGGCCAATCCTGGGCAGCAGAATTAACTACTGTATTCTCTGGTCTCACATAATAAATCCATACTGAAATGCCCATAGCTTTGAGTCTCTGGCCCCATCCTCAAGTCCCTAAGATAGTTCTAAAATGTGTATCTTGTTTTCTGTAAAACAGAAACCATTGTTTTCCTGGAGCTTCAGGGAATAATCCAATGAAGAGTTAGGGTCAGCTCCAGATGTCCTTGCCACTGTCCCAAGTTCCTTGGATAACCAGAAACTCTGTTATTCAGAGCTGTAATTTACTCCCTTTACCCCAACCAGTACAAGGAGGGTTCATCCCCAGGTGTAATCCCTTCAGTGCTACCAGTAGTTGTTAACCGTAGCCTGGTGTTCTTTGTGCTGGATGGTCTTTTTCTTCCCACAGCAAGGACGACTAGCTGTGCGGCAACTCACCTGTTACTGCTACCAAAGCAATGAAAATAGACAGTTAAACATTTGGAGGAGGGTGTACACTGTCTTGTGAGACGCCTACTTTACATGGGGTTATTTTATAATCTCCAGGTAAGGGTAGACTGCTAGCCTGTAGCAACAAAGAGATGGTGAATTTCTCATTCTTAAGTCCCAGAAAATGAAGATGTTCAGGGTTTTGAAGGGCCCTGCTTTCCTTCCCTGCCAGTACTTTGAGTTGGTGTAGAAGGTATATCAGAGATCCTCACTGGAGAATTTATCAGCTTTTTAAGTTACTATAAGTAACTTAAATAAGTTTATTACTTATTGGACTACTTACATTGTGTCCAAAGGAAGAGAATTGTAATAGTTTCTTTCTTTCTTTCCTTTTTCCTTCTTTTTCTTTCAGTAAACATTTATTCTCTGCATTAAAAAGACACACAGTTCATTGACTTCTTGCTAAGTAAATTTCTGGTTCACACTATGTCAGTCTGTCTTTTTGAAAAAACTCCACTGCTTTAAGCAAAAGTTGGCTTGCTCTGAAAAAAGATAATGCAAGATTTTGTTTCCTTCTTTCACTGGCTTCACACTTACCACAAAAAAGCATTCTCAGTTAGGGACTCTGTTTCATAACACATAGATTTCAGATAGACTTCAAAGGTACACTAGTAAATAGGAATTTCTAAACCTAAGTGATTGAATTATACAGATAACATATATATATATATATACATATATATATATATATATATTTTTTTTTTTTTTTTTTTTTCATTTGTCACTTGGAGTCAGTAGGCCTCTTGATCTATGCATCAGATTGAATGGAACCTAAGATTTCTGGTTGGGACTGGCCTATTGGAGGAAGTTATATCCTTACAAGCCAGTTCTGTCTCTGAGGTCCTGCTTCAGTGACTACTCTCTGTTTCATACCTTGCATCTGTATATGTAAAGTGTAACTCCTGCAGCAGTCAGTGTTGCTGTAGTAATGCTGTGTAACAAGCAGCTTCAAACCTTCAGGACTCACAACAGTGAAGATTCACCGTTCTCACTCTTGGACTTCAGGCTGGTAGGGATTGGTAGGAGTTGATAGGGGTTGGTAAATGTTGGTAGGGGAAGGTCAGCTCGGGTTGACTAATCTCAGTGGACCCCCAACCTGTGTGGTTCCAGGCTATAGCTCATGTTTAAGCCTGCTTCATAAATGTCTTACTCTGCACCAACATTTACTTCAAACATGTCTCCTTACAAAGAGCAAAAATGCAAGAGGCTGGGGTGCCTGGGTGGCTCAGTGGTTTGGGCTGCTGCCTTCGGCTCGGGTCATGATCTCAGGGTCCTGGGATCGAGCCCCGCATCGGGCTCTCTGCTCCGCAGGAAGCCTGCTTCTCTCTCTCTCTCTCTCTCTCTCTCTCTCTCTCTGCCTGCCTCTCTGCCTACTTGTGATCTCTGTCTGTCAAATAAATAAATAAAATCTTTAAAAAAAAAATGCAAGAGGCTACACCTAATCACACATGTACACATAACCACATGAGTATATGTAACATGTGTCTTCTCAGATGGGAGCTATTACAGTGTCAGTTGTCAAAGGGAATGGGGCAAAACATCCAGTAAAGGAGAAAGTAGAAATTCAGAACAATAATTCAATGTACCATAATCCTTTATGATTTACACTAAAATCTATTTACACTGATTTTCATCAGAGATTCTATTTTACTAGGCATCTTAGCAGAGGTGGGAGCATTCAGAAAATACAAATAGCTTTTTATTGCTCAACAGCGTTCTTCAAAATCTGTTGCGTGTTTGAACACAGGTAGTCTTCTGCTCTGTCTCTGCCTGCATAACATGGAACCCTCCCAAAGCCCATCTTTCTGGCTTTTCTCCACTTCTTCTCTTCTTCTTCCCTCAAGGAAAAAAAGGAGTATCTTTTCTTTTAGCTATACAACTGTTTAGCAAATATCTTTTGACTAGACTTTTGCAACCATCATTTTTAAACCAAAGAATAGCAAATCAATATATTTTCCTCTGGGGGAAAAGTGTATTTCTTTCTTGAGAGTCATTTTTGTAGAAAGTGCTAGAGATGATTTTATAAAATTGTCCACATACTGTTTTTGAATTGTTAGATGTAGTTTGAAACCCCTTCTTTAATTATGCAAGAGAAGAAAAATCTACATATTTTAAAGTATATTGCTGCAAAATATTCACAAGAATGTTGTTGCTTTAAATTGTCTTGTTTGTTATTTTTACTACCCTCAGTATCTATTTGCATTGTGAAACACAAGTGACAAAAAAAATTAAAATATGAATGTGAATGAGTAAATGAATATTTGTTAGTACTTTTATTCTTACAGTACAGCAGGGGAAATCACACCAGAAATATTAGCCAATTTTGTAGATAAGGTAACATGGGTTGAAAAAGTAACAATTTTCACACATTTATTTATTGATTCAACTACCATTTGAACATGGTTGTTCCTACAACCAAAGCAAATTCTACTTTTTTACCATACTGCATTGTCTTTGTTGAAAACCTTCACATCTTATCTTATCCACTTGCAAAGAAAAAAAAATTAGGGTCAAGGATATGAAAAGAAAAGTCTTAAAAATTTTTTTTAAATATTTTTAGCCAAATAAATATGTGTAATGTTGCATTAAATGTAATTTTGTACTTATTTTCAATTGTATATATGTATTGATCATGGTTCAATCTGATCCTGTCAGAGAAAAAAGTCCCACATACTTTTGTGATGTGTCCTAGTAGCTAAAGGCAAAATCAAATAAGCCTATTCACAGGGGCACTGAGTGGCTCAGTCAGTTAAGTAGCTTGCTCTTATTTTCAGCTCAGGTCATGAGATCGAGCCCTGTGTTGGGCTCACTGCTTAGCATAGGGTCTGCTTAAGACTTTTTCTCCCTCTGCACCTCCTGCTCATGCTCTGTCTCTCAAATTAATAAATAATTATTTTTTAAAGTCCCTTATTAATAGCATATTTCACCTAAATAAATATATGCATTTATATTTACCTGTCATATTTTTTACAAATGACTGTTCATGCAGTAGAAACTACAATGTCTCACTTTTATCTATGCAAAGTTGCTGTTGTTCCTTAAATCTTCTGTCAGAGCTATTTCATCATGAGCTTGGCATAAAATAAATATAGCAACTAAAATAAATTATGAAAGCATAAAATCTTAAAGGTGGAAAACACCATTGAAATAACTTCTATAGAACAAACTTTTAATTTTAACAATGAGCGGGAAAACCAAAGGCCACATAGTCAGCATGTTAGGATGAGGGCTCAAACCAAGGTCTTTCATTTCCAAGTTCAATATCCTTTCGACTACCATCACACAGAGGATCCTACCCACTTTCCAGTGCCCAGTAGTGTCCTCTCATACATCTTCCCAATATACTCTGAATTATGTCTGACCTTTTAACCCAGTTATATGACATTACATTGCAATGGTACTAGCCATTTTTTATGTTCGGTCATAGTATGTTCCTAACTGATTCATATAAAAAGGGAAGTGTGATTTTGCTTATATGTTTTATTTCTACCAATATTCACTAATTTAATTTTTCAAAGAGAATACATACACACACACACACACATATACACACATATCTCTTTATTTTTAGGAACTCTCTAATCTGATATTGACATCATGGGTAATATGAGGAAATTTTTACCAAAAAATTTTTCAAAATACAAATTACCAGAAAATATCTAAGAAAGTTTATAAAACACAGAATTTAGGGGCGCCTGGGTGGCTCAGTGGGTTAAGCCGCTGCCTTCAGCTCAGGTCATGATCTCAGGGTCCTGGGATCGAGTCCCACATCGGGCTCTCTGCTCAGCGGGGAGCCTGCTTCCTCCTCTCTCTCTCCTGCCTCTCTGCCTACTTGTGATCTCTCTTTGTCAAATAAATAAATAAAATCTTAAAAAAATAAAAAATAAAACACAGAATTTATGAACAATAAACAAATTGACCAAATCATTGAAAAAATAATAGTTTATTTGTTTGTACTATCAAGTACCTGGACAGTTCTGTTTTTAACTATTTTTTTTTCTTTATTGAGGTATAACAAAATTGTAAGATATTTAAAGTATACAACATGATCACTTAATATATGTATATATTTTGAAACTTCCCCCAAATGCTGTGTAATCATTTTTAATTTTTAATAAAGATACATGAAGGGGGATAATTTCTGATTATTGCTGATAATAGATAGTTGAAAATGGCTTGCGATGTCAGTGTTATTGAGCTATTAGTTTCATTCCTCAATAATTTAAATTTCATAGGAAATTCAAACTAGCCAGTCATCAGCTCCAACACATTAAAGACAAGATGTCATACCATTTAGCTCAATATGCTTCAAAGGCATGTCCTTCCAGAGTAGAACTTACTCTCTTTCTGTGAAAGCCAGGAATTGGCTGTGATGTTTACCACCTGGCCATTATTTTTATAGCTAAAACTATGCATTAGAGGATCATCCATTTCTCTTTCTTTGATTTCCTTTATCATTTAGTTATACAGTCAGGAATCCATGGGAAATAAAAGCAACATAACAAATAGGGAAAAAAGTATAGTTACAGGATACTGGCAGAATCATGGGATCACTAAACACATTTGGAGAAATTTATCAACACCAGATACTTCTTACTGTTTCATTCTGGATAAAAATTAACCATAGAACAGTGAAACAAAATTACCCCAAATTGGTTATTTATGATTTGCTTCACTACTTTTCATTTAATTGAGTTCTTCATCAAATGGTGTGGTTTTAAACAATTTCTGCTTCACAGGACTTTTCTCTTGACTAGGGCTTATTGCTGGTAAGAGGAATGGAGGAGGCACAAGGGTGAAAACTTGGCAGCATAGTGGTAAAGAGAAAATAGGAGGGTCTCCTGGGTGGCATAGTCTCTTAAGTCTTCAGCTCTTGACTTTGGCTCAGGTCATGATCTCAGGGTCATGAGATTGAGCCTCTGGTCAGGCTCCCCACTCTGCTGAGAGTCTGCTGGAGATTTTCTCTCCATCTCCCTCTGCTTCTTCCCCACCCTCCTCTCTCTCTCCCTCTTTCTCTCTGGCATAAATAAATCTTAAAAACATAGAAAGGAAGTGAAACCAGCATCTTGATGGGATATCTGCACTGCCATGATCACTGAAGCATTATTCACAATAATGCACACAACCAAAGTGTTCATAGACCAATGAATGGATAAAGTAAAGGTGGTATATTTGTATAATGGTATATTATTCAGCCTTAAAAAAGGACAAAATCCTGACATTTGTGACATCATGGGTGAATTTAGAGGACATTATGCTGCATGAAATAAGCAGCACACAGAAAGACAAATACTGTAGGATTTCACACATACATAGAATCTAAATAAATCGAACTCATGGAAGTAAAGAGTAGAATGGTGTTTGCCAGGGGCTGAAGGGTGGAGGTAATGGGGAGATGTTGGCCAAAGGGTGCAAACTTTCAGTTAGAAGAGGAACCAGTTCCAGAGATCTAATGTACAGAAGTGTAACTATGGTCAACAATAATGTAAAATACTTGAAAAAAATAGAAATGAAAGAAATGTAAAAATATCACAGTGAATGAGTTCTCCCTTGTCCTTTCCAATAAGAAATTATTTTAAAGAAATTTCCAAAAAAGACAAGAATACCTCCCTTCCCCTCTGAATTTTTGGATAAATTGACCTTACCATCCCTAAGTAATGGAACGCAGATTTCAGGTGGAGCTGTGCATACCTAGAAAGTGTTACATTCCATTTTTGGGCTCACTAAAAACTGCAGGTAGTCTTGGTCCTAAAGAGGCTGAAAAATCAATGTTAGAGCATTGAAATGACAGACATCATTCACAGGAAGAAATTAATGAATTAACAGAATTCAACAAAGTGGCATTGGTTACATAAATCTAGTTGACTTCTCAAAGCAAGTTTGCTTTTCTGATTTTTCTCTTTGATTGCCACTCAGTTGGAAATCACAAGTCCCACAAGCTCAGGGATAATTCACAAGAGCATAAACCTTCCACAGACTTAAATGTGAACACTTGGTACTTTCAATTTTTATTTTAAACAAATGCTGTAGATGAAAATATTCAGAGAACATATTCTTGAACAATTGCCTCATATCTTCCACAACTCTATTTTCCCTTACATTTGGCTTGATGTCAGCTTTTGAAATAAGAAGTGAAAAGAATATCTGGGACCTTGTTAGGATTTATTGGGAATAAACCTGTGACAGTGATTAAGTGCTAAATGGATTTTGGAATGATTGCCCAGATTCCACAGAGATCTGTAGGCATTCAGCAACATTTATTATATAACATTTATTGCAAAAAATGTTTCAAAATAGTATTCCCATTATTAATTAACATATGTTGATTGTTTGCAATATGACAGATACTGCTCCAAGTGCTTTCTGTGGATGAGTTTAGTCAATACTCGCAAAATCTGACGCAACAGGTACTGATATTACCTCTGTACCTGTAGACTCCAAGAGGTGAATCATTCAATCTGTTGTGTGAAGCTGAGCTATCTGAAGAGCTTGTACTTAACTGGAGGCAGCCTAAAATACTGGAGAAGAGCTCTGACCTTGGCATTAGACAATCTGAGTTTCTAATTCTAACTATATCACTTAGCAACTCTAGGAGTTTCTACTGAAACTCAAGTTTCCTCATCCACAAAATGGGGAGAGTTAGTATAAGTTATAGAGTCCCCTAACGCTCACAGGAGAAATGCACCATCCCTAACCATAAGAACCCTGCTAGCTCATGGGATCCTAGTAGTAGCAATGGCAGCCATGCATTCCCTACCTTTGACTTTGAGACCTAAACTGACAATTCTTTCCATCTTGATGCACCTATCTGTGGCATGATCTATCTTGCTAGGCTTCGCAACACCCATACATTTCAAAAGCATGTCCTTTATGCTTTTGTAAAAGTGACTGGCAGTGCTGCACCAAAGCAAAGCAAGCAAAGAAGCTTACTTGCTGCTCATCGTCTTGTATGGGGTTGAACTTGGGGATGAACTGTCAGTCAGCTCTGAAGCTAAATCACCATGATATCATCTAGAAACCTATTGTTTTCTGTCTTAACCACTAAAATGCTATCCAGCACAAATCTGGCCATAAATATTTGGGATAAATCAATGAATGAAAGCATGTCTGATGGACTCAAATCAAATCTACACATAGTTCTTTCGTATTTTTATGCATGGATATATTCTTTCTGATATAAGAATGGGAAAACGTAATACTTCTCCAAACTATTAAATTAATATTTCCTGGGATGAAAATGAAGTTGTAGGCTATAGCATAAATGTGAACAAAGTACATTCTCTGCTTGTTCAGAATTTATATCAGATAGCAGAGGATCGAGCGCAAATCATTACATACGACGTGGAGTGAAAAGTGCAGAGACCAGAGTATATGGAGTGCTGTGGGATCACAGGAAGTAGAAACTAATTTAATTCAACTCTGAGCATTTAAATCATTATAGAAATAGAGGTTTAATTTTATTTTTGTTTATTTGGTTTTATTTGATAAAAATAACATTCATCCTGCATCTATACAAAAATGTATTTTAGAAAATGCACCACTGAGAAATGTCCGTTGTGTCTAATATGCTTTCCTTCAAAGTAAAAAGGGTTACCCGTTCCTCCATCTTTTCAGTGTTTACTCCTCCTTTCCATCTAGTTCAGCACAGTCTTTCTATTTCCAAAAAATTCTTAGTATAAAGTACATACCTTTAACTCAAGGCTACTTTCCATAGATTTCTTGCCTGTTTTGATTTGTGTGAAATCCCAAAAGGTCTGGTTAAAAGTGATCTGCAACAACAGAATATTGCTGAAGTTTTGGAGCAAATAATTGCATCCACCTCTAAATATGTTGACACACTGAGCTCGCATAAAACCCATCATTGTAGCTGGATAGATGGGCACGCCCTATGCGCATCACTGACAATTTCATGTGGAATTCAAAATCCAGGTTTGAAATGGGACTGTTCATCTGAGGGTCATGTTTTTCCATTATCTCTCTGAACCTCATAGCAGATCCTGACGGGCCCTGCTTTTATAAAGTCCCTACTCACCTAAAATCAACTCAGACAAGGAATAAGAGTATCTTGGGTTCTTTTTAGATGCAGTTGTTTTCTTTTGGATGCAGATGAAGATTCCTTTCACTTTATATCTGAGACTAGTGTTTATTATCTTAATAGTTAAGCCAAGTTTATAATTGATTTTCTCATGCTTCTGTCGTTTTTGAGGAAGTTACTTTTAGGCAATCTGAGCACATGAGCATGAAGAGTGGGATGTATGGCACGTGTACTAAGGTAACATATATTCCCTCATATATTGTCACGGAGACTAGCAGACACCTAGCGTGAACAAAGAAAGCGAGAGAGAAAGTAATGGGAAGTAAAACGGGCATAGAGTAGGAAAGGGACAAGTTTTGTAGTAGAAAACTCTAGATTGGAGTTTTAGTTCTGCCACTTACTAGCTCTACAAAGTGGTCAATTTATTTAAGTTCAAATAACATCAGGTTTTGTAAAATGAAGTTGATCATAATAACTTTCTTGCAGTTTTGATGCGATGATTAAGAGAGATAATGAACATAAAAGCAGCTTTTAAATTAGAAGGCACTAAACAAGTATCTAAATTACTATGTACATATAACATTTACATAATTATGTCTAACTGGCATGCAGCACCTCATTAATATCTGCGTTCAACATCCACCTTTATTCACAGAACACATTTAGTAACAATATAGCAAAGATTGGGCATAATGCTTTTTATTTTAATTTTATTTTTAAATAAGTAATTGTGACATCTTTAAGAGCAATTACTTACCGAACATATCTTATGTTTCTGGATATTTAGCCCCAAGCACAGTACCTGACAAACACCATATATTTAATACATATTGTTAAAATGAACGATTAAGGGGCACCTGGGTGCCTCAGTCATTAAGTGTCTGCCTTTGGCTCAGGTCATGATCCCAGGGTCCTGGGATCAAATCTCGCATCAGGCTCCCTGCTCACCAGGAAGCCTGCTTTTCCTTCTCCCACTCCCTCTGCTTGTGTTCCCTCTCTCTCGATGTGTCTCTCTCTGTCAAATAACTAAATAAAATCTTTAAAAAAATTAAATTAACAGTTAAAGTTACAGCTCTGATATTAAGAACAAAGGGTAATATACCAAAAGTTTGGTATTCTTTTTAATTGTACTATGCTAAGATAAAATCCAGGGAGTTCAAGAACATCATGACCAGGATACCGTTCCTCACCCAACCCAAAGACAACATTTACAAGTGTTTGAACAAGTGTTTCTGATTGCAGGCTAAATAGTATTTTGCTCTGTCCCCTACTGAAGAGAGACTCATTATAAAGGAGGAAATGGCAGCATTTTATCAATATGTTTATTAGCTTAATATAGATTACACCAACATATATTCTACTTTAGTTGGATGGCTGTGATCCTTTTTATCTTTCATTTATCTATTCCTTGAATGGAGATTTACAAAGTGTCTTGTATGTGTGGAGCACAATGTTGGTACCAACAGAAGCGTGTCTGCCCCCATGGACCTCACAGACCATGGAATGTCAGACATTACCTGCATAAACACACATTAGATACAAAAGTAAAAGTAATAAAAAAGTAAAAAAGACAGAGAGGACTCTGAATGTGTAAAATTGGGACCCTCTAGAGGAGGGTCCTACATAGTGAGGCCCCTGTGAGAGGGGGTTGGTATGCCCTGAACTGAAGGATCAGGGGATTCCTGGGATAGCCACGCCTAATAGAAGAAGATGCAAACACTAAAACAGAAGAAAAGAAAAAAAGATGAAGAAGAACAAGAAGAAGAAGAAGAGAAGGAGGAGGAGGAGGAGGAGGAGGAGGAGGAAGAGGAAGAGGAAGAGGAAGAAAGTCTGGCATGACAATAAATAAGTCAGTAAATAACACATGAAGCCAAACGCTTCATCATGTTTGAAGGCTGATGCAGATAGATGCAGGAAAGAGATTCTAGAAGATTCTGGAAAGAGACACAGCATAGCCCCAAGAACATGGCCACGAGAATGTTGGAGAGGAGTGTCTTCCCTGATGTTTCTGTAGCAGGAGAATGGAGAAGACAGGAACAGAGGCTGGAAGATTTGTAGATTTATGTTGAAATGATTACCCCCATGTCTCAAAAGAATCAATGAGATTTTATAGTTCTGGGTACACTGAGTTCTGTGTGTCTCAGGACTTCAGGGTACAACTTCCATTGACTTTGCTAAAGTATTTTTTCATTCTGATATTACTTCGTATGAGCAGGCCACAGGGTAAGGAGAAACGTGAGCTTTCTGCAACTGAGGTTTCTGTTTTTCTAACTGAATACATGTAAGTGCTGGATGTTGATGAAAAATAGTTTCCAAGGGAAGGATTTCTGTGATGTGGCTCTTGATTTCCAAAATTAAAATAAATATTTCAGAGTGAATTCTAAATTTTTTCCAGGTCATCTTAATGTTTATCTCTTAGTTCCAATCTATCATTCAGCTAGGGTAATTTATATTTCTACACCAAATAGAACAGCCCCCTCCCTTTAAGAAAGATCACAAACAGATGGCATATTAATGTTTCAAATTAAAATCCAAGTTCTCTTATTTGCTACCTCTAGGAATCTGATACTTCTAGGAATCGGAACACCGTTCCTTAGATTTTTCTGTAATATTCTTATCTGTAAAGTGTGGTCAGTAATAACTGTTTTACTTGGTGTTTTAAGAACTAAAATATAGAAAATATGTAAAATTCACCCTACCTAGGACTTGCACTGTTATATGAAAATTAGATTCAAAAAGAAAATACGAGTCACATCACTGAGGATGGGGGTAGAAGTAGACCGTTATTAGCTTAGGTCAGAGCAATCACCTGACAGACTTCTGTAACTGTGAGGCCATCCTGTAAGTCTGTAGATGATTATTTAATTTGAAAACAATGAATGAGTAATACTGTCATGATTCTCCTTTTCATGTGCATTGATCCTAAAACTAACCCCAGTAAATCATTGCAACTAAATTACCTCTCATTACTTCAAAGGGAACACAATTTGTCAACAAAGACCCCATATGTAAGTGTATTTCCTCAAGTCATATAAGAATCAGATGGGAGGCTCTTTTTTTTTTTTTTTCTTGAATCTGGATTCAGACAACAAAATAAATAAATAAATAAAAGCAGGCAATATTTCTTTTGCTTGTTTTCTCACTATTTACTTTATGATATCTCTGAAGGATTAGTTCACTGGGATTCTGAAACCCGGACTGGAAATATTCCCTGTGGGTATCATAACTCACCGTGTGGATATAGAGTAAATACAGTCTCTTTTTCACTGTCTTTTCCCCTCTATCTGAACATTTTTATGAGGAGCTCCTTTGAGCCCACAGTCTTCTCTAATGTTTTTATGACTCCTCAGTATCATACTCATCTGAGTCCACACAGACAGATTCCTGTCAAAAGCTATCAGTCTTCATGAAAGTAGTAAGAGTAATACTTCCTCTGGGCATTCCATATCAAAGTGGTTCAAACTTGTCATGTTGGACGGTGCCTTCCGTCTCCATTTAGATTCTTCAGACTTTAAGTTTGAGATGAGTCAATAACTTTCTTCTTTATTATCCACAAAGATTCTTGGCAGACAGATTATAGAGTTTCAGCTTCTCAGAGTAATATACTTTAACTTCCAATTTTTATCTATTTTTTATGCCAGATTCCAATTCCTTTATATCACTTAATGATAGTGACTAGACCATTGTTAGCCATCACCATAATTTCATAGAATAAGTCCCATTATTCTCAGGAAAACCTTCTGCTGGACCAATTGCTATTAAACTGTTCTTTTTTAAAAAGATCTTATTTATTTGAGAGAGAGAGACAGTGAGAGAGAGCATGAGAGAGGAGAAGTTCAGAGGGAGAAGCAGACGCCCTGTGGAACCAGGAGCCTGATGTGGGACTCGATCTTGGGACTCTAGGATCATGACCTGAGCCGAAGGCAGTTGCTTAACCAACTGAGCCACCCAGGTGCCCTCATTTTTTTTTTTTTAAGATTTTATTTATTTATTTGAGAGAGAGAGAGAGAAAGCATGAGCAGAGGAATGTTGGCAGAGGAATGAATAGAAAATGTGTATTTCTAAACCCACCAATTTGGTGACATCCCAGATTTGGGGAATGGAGCATAACTATAATTGCTAAATTTGGGGCCTAGCCCAAAGAATGATGAACGATAACAAAAACATGGGATCAGAATCTAAATTGGGCTATCCCCCAGTGACGTTCTCAGGCTAGGTGAATAGGATACGATTGTGACACTGTGTATAAAATGGAAAAAGGCCTTTTCATTTTACAGTTGCTATTTGGGAAATAATATGTGCTTTTATCTAGTAAAAGGCATTATTCAGAGGGGTTGGGAATTAGGAGATATTTTTCTCTCATTAGCTTGATATTATATTGGCCAAAGACATTTTTATTTCTTTTGTCTTAGATCTACATCTGATCATCTAATACTTGAATGTTCTCCGGAAAATGTAATTATGGAGGATTACACAGGGAATCCAAACTCACTGTCACTTTTTTTTTTTTTTTTCCGGGTTCCAGTTATGATTTCCTTCCAGCACTGATAGAAGCAAATCATTTGTGAGAGAACATACTGTAACAACAAACACTTCTGTGACAGACTGAAGGGCAGTATTTAGGGAATGGATTATTCCTGGTTCTCAGGGGAAATCCTAGGGCACCTTTACATTTAATACACAAGAATGCTGGCTCAAAACAAAATTTAAACTTAGGATTCATGGAGAGGATCATAAAGACATCTGAGAAGGAAATATTATATCCTCAATAAGCATAGAGGAAACAATTTAAAATACTTTTCAAAAAAAGAAAGGAAAACAGCACTTTGGGTCAGAATTTGACCAACAAGGCAAACACAAACAAAACCAGAAATGCCCAAGCCAAGCAGATTATCACATAAAATGCAAGCCACCTTGGTGGTATTTTTGTCTTCCTTCCTTATTTTCAGAAGTAGTATCTGTTGACCAGAGATGACCTAAAAGATTTACTCTTAACAGTTTAGGAAAATATTTTAGAAAGGGATGCCGTTGTAATGAGCGCTCAAGAAATAATACTTATATTAAAATGTGTATTTATGCTACTTTAGGAATTTACAGAGGATTTTGTGTTGACTGGCACATGCATTCTCAACGTCACCCCCAAAATGGAAAAAAAATCCGTTCTTGCAAGGCAAAAAAAAAAAAATAGTAAAAACAAAAAAAAACAAAAGAAAAAAACCCCAAATATTCTCTTATGTATCACAAACCTATCTACATAAAGAGATATACAGTGTGTCTCTGGTAATAAAATTTGGAGGAGGAGCATTTAGACACATGGAGAAGGGGTGCACAGGGAGCTTCAGGAGCATGGGATGACGCTGTCCGTGTGCAGGTGCTTGTGAGGGAGGTGGAATGAGGACTGAGGGCAGCCAGGTGGGGAAGTACAGGGAGGATTTGGTGTCGGAATAAATCAGGTGTGAGACAACATAGTTAGTTTGACAAAGTGAGCCTCCGTGTAAAGTGAGGTGTAGGGTGTGGAATATGTCCACAGAGAAAAGATGAGACTCAGTTGTTGGATGAATAAAAGGGAGAGAGTGAGAAAACAAAATCTGATTCCCATATGTACCATTCCACTATCACACAACATGGTGCAATACACAGCAAACCCCAGGTGAAAAATGACCCAATGCAGAGGGAGGGGAAAATATGAAAAACCCCAGGTTTTCCTGACCCCTTTCAGCCCTATAGGGAATGTTTGAGGAAGGTGAAAGCCTGTAGAGAAGGAAAAATTCTTCTCTCTCCTTCAAGCTCTTCCAGGTGGACCAAGAATTAAATTTCTAGGAGACATAATAACAGGAGAACAAAAGCAAAGTTTTATTACATGTGATGTGAGACCCAATAATGAAACTAAGACCTAAAGAAATGAGCAAGGTGGGTAGTTTTTATGCTTTTCAGAAAAAGAGACTACATTCATGAAGAGCAGGTAGGATAAAGAAAATGGGGGTTTGGGAGCTTTAATTAGTAGGGAATCCCAAGCAGAATGTAGGCTGAGGGCGTAGAGCTATGAAAACTGTAGCAAGGTTTGTTTTTATAGCTCTTTGGCTCTAAAGTCCCTCTTGCTGGTGACAAGGATGTCTCTTTTTCTTAGCACAATGCGTATTTTTCATATGGGAGGTTTGTTCCCTGCTTTCATGGGGACAGGGGAGGGTCTGAGTGTCCTGGCCAGCTATTTTTCAAGTAGCTGCTCTTTAAAATAATCAATATACCCAAGTGGCCCATCTTGGGGCGACCTGCCTTTGGCCCCTGCACCTTGCTGTGGAACTATATAAAGACATTAATGAACATGAAACATTATTGTGTGTATTTGTTGTATGAAAATGAACCTGATGAAAACTCTTTTCCTGAAGCGTTCAAGTCCTTATCTCTGAGTGTTTACCATTTTGTGACAGATGAATATTTAAAATTTTTAGTATAGGGTTACATCCTTTTCCCTAATGCATACTTTTTAATCACCTGGAGTTAATTTACATTCTGTTATTAAGAGAGCTGTAGGCTAGGTTGTAACTACTTAAACGGGCTGGCTTAATTTGACACAGTTCATTTGCATTAAATATCACCCAACTCTAGAAAAATCATTTATTTCCATTTACTTCATGTCTGTCTTTTGTTTTTTGCTTCTCTCCCTCATTTCCGTCCATGGCCCAGCTTCCCACTAGTCACACCTTCCCTTCCCAGAATTTTTCCCTAATGGTTCCTCCCATTATGGAATGTGTGGGTGAGCAATGACTTGGGATTCTTGGTATTCGACCTCACAACAGACATCAATAACAACAGAAAGTGTTTTGTTTTAGGGACACCTGGGTGGCCCAGTTGGTTAAGCAGCCGACTCTTGGTTTTGGCTCAGGTCATGGTCTTTGTGGGGTCATGGGTGGGTCCCCAGTCTGGCTCCACAATTAGCACAGAGGGAGGGAGGAAGGAAGGAAGGAGGAAAGAAAGAAAAGAAAGAAAGAAAGTTAGTTGGTTGGTTTGAGCTTAGTGCAAAAAGAGTCAGAAGGCTGGATCTAGAAGCAGGTTTTGAAGAATTAGATAGGATTTAGAAATAGCAAATTCTCAGAGAAGGTGGGGAATCCTGGTGTGTTTCAAGAACAATGAGGGTGGTCGAACAAGCATTTTGTTGTTTCCCAGTTTGTGCTGTCCCACACGGTGAGAGCATGTGTGTCCCCAGCATGGCATCAGCCTTGGTCATACAAGGCTTGTCTTGACCAATGAAGAGAGGGTGTAGTTGGTATATCTCGTCTCTCTTTTTAATTTTCTTCCCTTGGTCATGGGAGTGGCATGTTCCTATAAAGGCTGCTCCTTCCACCCCATTCCCAGAGTGGAGACAATCAGAGGAGAGCTGATGGCTTGAGAAATCAGCATCAAGGGTGGCAGGCCACTGAGTGTCAGAATTGCGTGAGAGCTGACTAATACAATAAATAAACTATCTTGACTAAAACATAGAGTTGGTATCAAAGGATGAGTTGCCGGAGGTAAGTCCAGAGAGTTTAGAACAAGGCTCTTGAGTATTCCCAGGAAATATGACTTATCCTGTAACTGGTAGAAATTGCTTTGGCTCTTGGTAGATTCAACAAAACTTTAAGGAAGGCACATATTGCCTTAGAAAAGAAAGTCCTCCATTCAACATTTATTCAGCAAATATTCACTGACCACTTAGGAAGAATAAGCATTAGAAAGTCAGCTATGAGCAATCATCTCTTGTGAGCTGGGTCAAGTGCAATGTAGGAGAGAAACGGGTACCTACGTCATGTCGTTAGAGCTAAGTAAGAACAGAAGGGCTGGGAGTCTCAGTGAAAGGGCATCTGTCCTGACATGGGGGGCAGGGAAGGCATCCCAGAACCCTTCAAGACAGTTTAATTGAGGTTTCCAACGTGGTAGAGTGGGAGGAATTTAAAAACACTAAAAAAGACATGGGTTTAGAAGAAAATATGGGCAGCTGTCAAATCTTTTACGTGGGGGAAATAGTATTTACTGATTTCTCCGGGTGGAATTTATCTTTTCAGATTTGGAAGGATGGCCTGCAGTAATGACAAGTAAGAAAATGTTTAGTGTGAAATAACTCTCCTACCCCTTTCAGCTCTCACTGTAACGATTTTAAAGCCTCACAGCTTACAATCAGGCTGTGATCACTCACCCATTGACATATGCATTTGTTTCCCAGTCCACGGTGAAATTACTTTAAAATGCAACTGGAAGTTATCATCTTTTCTCTTCTATTTTCCCGTGGAATGTATTTTTGATTTTTCAGAAATGCAACTGATCTTTCTCAGGCCAAACCTAGCCGACATTTCTCAGTGTGGCCATGTCCATAAGATCATCACATATACTTTTTCATAGAAATGTCTCTATCATGTGACAATACTACCTTAATTAATGCACGAAAGCCCCTATATATGTTCACCGTTGCTATTTGTCATAACAAAATGCTCTCTCCTTTCTGTGATTTATTATCTGGTCATGTTAAGTTTTTCCTATATTTGTATTTATTGCTCTAAAAAATGCTGTGCGGACAGGCTTGATATGTCACATATGGATTAATTACTACAAGCACATTCTCAGAAAAAATGTTGAGAACAGCAATATTAATAGAACCTAATAGACTCACTATACCAAGTTGAATGTGATCCCAAGGAAAATGAAATGTATAAAGAAGCCAAATAAAAATAGGCTGATTTGTCTTCCCCCAAAATATTCTTTAAGAACCTTAGGACAGGCATACCAGGGTGGTGCAGTGAGTTAAGCATCCTGCTCGATTTCAGCTCAGGTATGTTTTCAGGGTCATGACAAAGAGCCTCCCTCCCCATGTGGTTCCACACTGTGCGGAGTCTGCTTGAGATTCTCTCCCTCTCCCTCTGCTCCTCCCACTCATGCTCTCTCTCTCTCTCAAATAAACAAGTCTTGAAAAAAAAAGTTTAGGACAGAATGGAGTTTTTTAAAAAAAAATATGGTTTTCTAAGTAGACATTGAAAAACATGAAACAATGAACATATTATTTTTTAATTGATTATTAACATGTCCCAAGCATGCTGTAAGTATGTTCCATTCTCATGAGAGGCAGTGAGATAAATAGTCATCGTCATCATCATCATTTCACAGATGAAGGATGGAAGCTGAGAGTAACTGACTCACCTAAGGCCACAGAGTGGGGTTGGGAAAGGTTTGGCTTCTACCCTAGAGCTGAAGCCTGTAGGAAATAGCAAGTTTACACATGGGTTTTCTAGATTAGGAATTAAGTATTTGAGAGTTCCAATATTTGATTTAAAAAAAAATTCATTCTGGTTATGTTTTTGGTCATTTGAGCTCATGTACACTTGCTACCTGCTAGGCAGTTGGTCTCTTTTCCATGGCTCAGTAACGAATAAAGGCATCTGTGTAGAGAGAAGAAAAATTCGCCAGCATCTGACTCATTCCCTTTTCTCTCTTCTTACACTGAAAATCACAGCCCTTGATATGACTCAGCTTGAAAGAAACAAAGACAACAACTATTTTATATATTTCAGACGTTGTTAGACAGTTTTTAAAAATGTATTTCCCTTAGGAATGTCATTCAGTGTGACTTGGTCCACTATTCCTTCTGACCCTCCTGCTCAGCAGCTTCTGTGTTTCCCACCTGTAGGTCAGAAGAGCACACAGCCTCTAACACTGCTGGAAAGGACAAGCAGAATGGAGAACTAATCTCCTCCCGACTTCACACTTGGCTAATTAGGTGTTACCTGGGAGTTCACACCTTTCTAGTAGCGGTGTTTTCTTTCTGCCTTAAAGTTCTTCTTAGGCACTTGATTTTTTGTGAGAATAAACAGAAATAATTTCATATATAAACATTCATCCAAATGAGCATGATTATGAGACATACTTCAAATCAGAATTCATCACTGAAGATATGAACAAGTAGTCTCCCTAGAGACTTCTTGATAGAAGAGGTTATAGATCCCAGACTGTCCTTTGAGGTTTTGTCCCAGTGTTTCCTGACCATGCCAAGAGGCATGCTTTTAGGTCTCCATAGAGTCAGTAACCCCCTGGGTGAGTACCCCAGCGGTGGGCTTCTACTTCTATTGATGTGACAGAATGGGTAGTAGGTCACTCTAAAGGGATCATGAGGAAAATAAAAGATGACTATAATGCCTAAGAAATACATATTTCTTGGCCCCCATTTCAAGTGGTATGCAATAAAATGGTGCTTAACAAATATTCAGTACATTTATTTCAATAAACATCCTTATATATCATCTGATTTCTTTCTATAAACTGGTGCTTAACAAATATTCAATAAATTTTATTTCAGTAAATGTCCATATATATCATCTAATTTCTTTCTTTAAAATGGTGCTTAACAAATATTCAATAAATTTTATTTCAATAAATTCCCTTATATATCATCTGATTTCTTTCTTCAGGAAGTTTTTGGTTACTAAACCCTAACTTTGATTTTAATGATTAAAGATTTTCCACAACTTTTTCTAGCCGATATTTGAAGTTTTGTCCAGTGAGGTCTTTATCTGACCTCAGACTATCAGCCAGTTTCCCAAACAAGAGGCATTCACAAAGTAACCTCAAATCAGGCCTCATGGTAAGGTATATATTACAAAACGTGTTAACCAGATGATGATAAAGACAGATGATTATAAAGTTGCAGCTATTACTGTTTATTGCTTTGATGTAGTACAAGAGAAGAAGAGATGTGTGATTTTTCTTATTAACAATTTTAATTAACTTTTTTTTTTTTTTTTTTTTTTTTTTTTTTTTTTAATTTTTTATTTTTTATAAACATATATTTTTATCCCCAGGGGTACAGGTCTGTGAATCACCAGGTTTACACACTTCACAGCACTCACCAAATCACATACCCTCCCCAATGTCCATAATCCCACCCCCTTCTCCCAAACCCCCTCCCCCCGGCAACCCTCAGTTTGTTTTGTGAGATTAAGAGTCACTTATGGTTTGTCTCCCTCCCAATCCCATCTTGTTTAACAATTTTAATTAACTTTTAATTGATTTCTGGGAAGATAAATGGTTTCATTATAGCATCACACACAGAGCTCCTTGGCTAGATAGTAAATATCAGTGCGAACTTCCTGACAGTATTGCTGATAATAAGGGGTTTTGTGTTTGGTTATCTTGTCCAACATCTACATAGTCATCTGTAATAGTCAATAAATAGAACTACCTTGCTTAGCCAACCCATGTCACTTAATGTATGTGACCTTATTCATGCTCCTCCGTTAATTAAGAGATGGGAAAGGAAGGAAATAGCATTTTTCAAGCATTCTAGTTCCTCGGTCTCTATTAGATGGTAGTCTCAGTTACCTTAACATTTTTAGAGTACTTTCTTACAGAATATTACAGTCTTTTGTTTCATGTGTATCAGATGCACAGCCTTTCATGGAAGCTAGGCATTCAGGGAATTAAGTTGTAGTGAATTGGGTAAAAACATGTGGTGAGGGAGAGCTGAGGGGCACATTTACTATTATTATTGAATATATTACACATATTCTGTGCTTTAGCTGACATTGAACCATGTCAATGGTTCATTATACAGATGAACCCTCTAACGTTTATTTTTTACAGTCTACCTGTGGAATATGTATTTGGATATTCTCTTTCCACAAATCATCCCACTATAATATAGAGAATAGTGTGTTTTTGAAAAATGCAACACACAGAAATTAATGAGACAAGTTCTTTCCAAAAGGTTTCATGGTTGTGGAAAAAGGGCTTTAACTGTGATGCAAAGAGGCATTGTCAAGTAGAGAATTCTGATTTGTGACATGACCTCCAAATGCTGGAACTTTCCCTACAAAGGGTAGAACGGGGGCCATGATTGGAGGAATGGATGGGTGATTGGAATGTCAGAGGTGAAAAGGGAATCTTTGTGGCAAGCCTTGAAGATAATGTCATGAAGTATATGTTGAGTCCTAGGGAAATGTCGAGAATTGATTTGATTTGAGTAGACAGCTTGTAGAAGAGAGCAGATAGTGAGGGAGTGCCAAAAATGTGGGTGGGAAGAGATAAGGCATAGGGGTCTTGGCTTCTTTGTATAGTTTGTGCAACATGTTGAAAGGAGGTAGCCTTTACTGGGGATTTCTAAATCTGGTGCATAATGTATCCCTCTTGAGAACTTCACCTCATTCACTAAAATAGTAATGTTACCTCAGGAATTATGAAGTAATAGAACATTTTAAATTTTATTTAATCTCAGTTTCCCAAATTTGTTTATTTGAACCCAGACTTTCCCTTCTCTCTTTACCTCCTCTCACTCTTGTCCCTGAAAGAATGTACTGGCATCCTGAGGGACATTAACTAACATTCCATAAAATGTAACACAAGGAAACTCGCACCCAGAGTTGCTTTATCAAGGCCATGGCTAAAACCCAATATCTCTTCCTCTTCCCCATGGCCTTTTTTATCAATTTCAGCCATTTGAAAAAATCCCCTCACTGTCCTGCTGAAAGCATATGTTTTTGATTATGTTTTCTCTTCCGTTTATTATTTCTCTTTAGACCAGTCTATGAATCCAAACATGGCTGAGTGTGTACACCATTACAATAGTCATTTTCAACATGTCCTGGAGAACAAAGATTACGAAGTGGAAATATTGTGTGAAAAGTATCACAGACAGATTATTAAAAGAAGGCCTTATTCTTGGCATTGCTCTGTGAACTGTAGCAGTATTTAACAACTGTATGTCCCTCAAGATACTAGGAACTATTCTGCTAAACAAACAGTAGTGGAAACTATGATGAAATCCCTTCTGAAACGGTACTATAAACCCCTGGTGGGGGGCATTGAAGATAATAATGAACATCCTTTAGGTTGCTGAGGTTCCTGTCCTCGTGTAGATGGGTGACACTGATTTTGGAGGGAAAGAAGTTTAGTGGGAGGGCCAGGGAGTGTTGGATAATACCGCAGCCTACAGCTAAACTCACTGACACAGCTCTTCTTCCACGGGCAAGGCTAGAATTGTAGGTGTCCATAAGGGAAGAGTTTATACAACTTAACAAGCAAACCACAGGCTGTCTTTACAAGCAGATCTTAGAGAGGCATTAACCCAATTCTTCCTACCAAATTCACCACTCCCAAGTGGGAAAGGGAACAACAGAGGGCAGTTGTCTTGCTAAAATGCCCTTCCTCTTAGCAAGATGAAGCATAGGGGAGGAAGTTCCTATTCAACAATCCTAAATAAAGAAGGCCTTAATAAAGCACTTCTCTGAGCTAATATACATTGGGAAGTTCCCAAGGGAAAATGTGGTTGATGTGATTAAGGTTAAGGAGCTCACAGTTTGGGGAATGCAGGTGGTGCATTCTGAAATGGAGGTCTGTTCTTATCTCTCAGTCTCTTGTCAGAGCAAGTGTCCTCACAATCCTCTAGAGAAGCTCTTGGCATGGGTTGTTACAATCAAATGTGAAAAGTCTCGTGCAAGTCACTGGTTACCAATGTAGTTACTACATTTGCATTGTTCTGATATTAATTATTAGGTTAAATCTATAGTAGTGTCTATTTACTTAAGTTTGCATATATTTTATTCAGTGGAACAGAAAAAAATGTCATTGCAACGATGAGAAATCCTTCTGTAGCTATAGTCTATCTTATTCATGTTACAATTGATGATCTGGGCCATGTTTGTGAATTTCATCTCTGGCATGCATAACAGTAAGAAAAGAGATTGAAAACTGCTCTCTACTCCACATATTTTATTTTATAGTTGAGATATCTCAGACCTAGAGAGAAAAAGTGACATATAAAAGTTAATGACATCAAAAAATAGTATGCTGGGAACACTGAGACCAATCAGCACTTGTACAATATAGCAATCTCTTCTTAGAGAACAGTCATTTGCCACCTTAACGTACATATCTCTCCTTGTCATTCTACAAAATGCTAAAAGTACAAAGATATTTACTTGTCATATGTTTGTTTGGGCTGTGATAAAATATCACTCTGTTTTTCTAAAAAATGATATTTTTTCAGCATAGAATCAATAGTTTCACCAAGGTGATCAAAGTACTAGGTTCAATTCCAATAATTCCAGTTTTAATTTTCAGATTCTTAGCCAGATTCACAGAGGATAATAAAACAAGAGCCAAAGTAAAGCCAAACAATAGATGCACAATGACAAAAATAAATAAAATGAAATGAAATAATGAATTAAGAATTAAAACAGCTACTACATAGCAGTACTAATACATTCATTTATATATCTTAATATATATATGATTTATTTATGAATTTAAGTATTTATTGCATGCTTACTATGTGCCAGGAATTATGTGAGGCTTTCAGTGAAAACAGAAAAGCCCAGAACATATTCTTTTTTTTTTTTTAAGATTTTTATTTATTTATTTGAGAGAGAGACAGTGAGAGAGAGCATGAGCGAGGAGAAGGTCAGAGAGAGAAGCAGACTCCTCATGGAGCTGGGAGCCCAATGTGGGACTCGATCCCAGGACTCCAGGATCATGACCTGAGCCGAAGGCAGTCGTCCAACCAACTGAGCCACCCAGGCGTCCCAACCCCAGAACATATTCTGATGGCATACCTTGTTGTACAAAAGGAGACCAGCTCTTAAATAAGCTCATTGGTAAATATATAATTAGAAATTATCAAAAGTGGCAGAAGTGGCAGGTATATGGCACTTTCGGCCTACGTACAACAGGAAAATCTAATCTGCATTTCAGGAATCAGAGGAGGCTGCTTTGAGGAAGTAATGTTTAACTTGATGCTTGGAAGATGCATGAGTAGGGGGCTGGTGAGTGATAGCAGGAGCCCTATGGGCAGAGGGCCTGGGAGAAGTTTGGAGGTTAGAGAAAGCAGAGTGAAAGCTGCATCTTCTATGCAACTTCTTGATTGTACTAAAGGTTTGACTATTGCCCAAAGCAATGGAAATCATTGAAGGAGTTTACACAGAGGACTGATATCATTCTTTTCGCTTTTATAAAGCAAAATATCTGAAGGGATATAAGTGAAAGAAAAGAATTAGCAAGTAATTTAGTGATCTAAGCTGTAGTTGGTGGTGTCTCGGACCAAGATGGTTATGAGTGAGATATTATTTCCCCAGGGTTGTGGGGAAGGAACATATGATGGATAGACAGGGATTATTCTGTAAATGACTTTAGGTCTTGGACCTTGGTACTTAATATACTGTGTATCTCACAGCCTGGAGCTGAGTCTCATGCATGGTATTATATAAGCTTTTCTCAAATTATTGGATGAATGAGTAATTGAACAGATAAAAGATGGAGAGCTCAGAAATATCTACTTTACATCTTACATAACCTCATATGGTAGTAGAAGACCATTTACTGAAAGGGGAAGTGTGGAAATAAATAAGATTTGGACGCAGGAGTAATGAAGAGTTCAATCACAGACATATTAAGCTTCTGATTCTATGAGACAGAATATTGGCCCCCAGATATGCCCTACCTACAAATATGTTACCTCACATGGCAAAAGGAGCTCTATAAATGTGATTAAGATTAAGGAGCTCACAATAGGGGAAATTGTTCTGGATTGTCCAAGTGGGACACAATGCAATCATGCAAGCCCTTGGAACTGGAAAAGGTTGGGAACAGAATAAATCAGAGGGATGATAAGGAAGAAGAAAGAGGAGAGGGTCAAAAGTGTGAGAGTACCTTGACCCATTATTGCTGACTTTAAAAATGGAGGAGATGGCCATGGACTATGGGGTGGCCTCTAGAAGCTGAGAATGGTCCTCATATGACAACCAAAAAGGAGGTGGAGATCTCAATCCTACAACTCAAAGCAACTGAATTCTGTCAACAACTCCAAAAAGCAAGGAACTCAGTAAGTGAACTTCCCTTACAGCCTCCGGAAAGAAACACAGCCCTGCCTTGTACTTTGATTTTAACCTAGTAAGACGCCTGTTGAACTTCTGACCTATGGAGCCATAAAATAATAAATTTGTCTTTTGTAAACTGTTAAATTTGTGGTCATTCATTATGGCAGGTGTAGAAAACTAACAGAGATATGTACCAGGCATTCTTGTGGAGATGGCTAAGCAGCTAGAGGTGTATAAAACAATACTACACAACACCCCTCCCCCACATGTGTATGCACACACACACACATTAGCCAAACGGAATCATTGTATAAAACCTTCCATTATATGGATGAATGAAAACATAATTTGAACAGGAATCATTTAAATTACCGGTTATATAAATGATTGATTTTGTGATTGTAAAAATTCCCACAGACAGAAAAAGTCACTGAAATTTCCACAAATGTCGCCATTAAGAAATAAGAGCTATTTATATTATATTACTGGAGTACATTTTTCTATTTACTTATGCAATGATTCAGACCAAAAAAAGAGGGGGGGTTCTTTTTTTTCCCCTGAGGGGGCTATTGTTGTCGTTTGGTTTTTCCTCTGAGTGACAAGCTTGACGGATTTGTCATTAATTTGTATGGCAAATTTTAGGCGCAACGTAAAGAATGTTTTAGGCGCAATGTAAAGAATGGAAACTCTTCAACTTGTTCACTGTGTTTCTTCCTCTTTGGGCGTTCCTGCAGTGCCTTCTCCGTCTCTTCTCAGGCTTTAAACCTCAAGCATTTGTGTTTAGATGAGTCGAAGGGGCAAATCCCACTGGCATGTCTGGCATTAAGACATAGAGAAGGAGCAGAATTGCAAACATGACTCACATCTTGGACTTTACCACTTTACCTCAAACAAGGCATAAGCATTCAGCCATGCCCCCAACACATTTCAGCAGAGTTTGTAAACTTGGATATACACCTGCATTTATGCTATTAAAATCCATCCTTTTGCATCCCAGGCTTTGTGGATATTAAATGATTTTATTGTATCCATAGCTCATAATGCAGTCAAGTGTCTTCCTTCCTTAACTTAATATCAGTTTTAGGGCAGGATTATACAACAGTTCGTGGCTTCTACTACTTACTCCAGTTTCTTTGCAAACCAGTAGCATTATTAAACACAAAATGCAAAATAGTTAATAGTAACAGTCATCATTTATATCACACTTGAGTTTGGATAAGATTAATTCTCTTAACACCCCATTGGAAGAATATTCACTTGAAATTTACACATTTTATTTGATGCAAAGTGGTTGTGATGCAACTTAAAAATTTTATTTAATATGTTATTATAATAACAATAATTCTCAATTATCATTTGAAGATTGTATTCCAATATTAAAGAAGAGCCCTCTTCAAGTGCTTCCTGGTTTCGGTACCTTGACTCTCTTTTGGGGTTGGGAGCAGATTTAGTTTTAAATCTAAGTTTCATGTATTTATTTATTCAACATTCATTAATTCCAGAAATATTTATAAAGTAGTTTTATATGTACAAGAACTAGGGCACGGTATATTTATTTCTTTTGTAATTCTAAGCAGGAGCTTTAAATTCCATAAGACACCATTCTCTCATTTACAAAATGGGAACAACTGTATTTATTCATAAGACCATGGTGAGGATTGGGCACCTGGGTGGCTCAGTCAGTTAAGTGTCTGCTTTCAGCTCAGGTCATGATCCCAGGGTCCTGGGATTGAGTCCCACATTGAGCTCCCTGCTTTGTGGGGAGCCTGTGTCTCCCTCTCTTTCTGCCCCTCCCTTGCTTGTATACTCTCTCTCTCTCTTTTGCTTTCTCTCAAATAAATAAAAATAAAATCTTTTTAAAAATAACATGGTAAGGATTAAATGAGATATATAGTGCTTGACAAAATATATAGGAAATGAATAAACAAAGTGTTTGAACAAAAAATACTGTAACATCTTAAGTTGTCATCTAGCACATTATGTTACATTAATTAAAAACTACCTGTGTTTTCCTGATTTAGAATTCAAAATCATTAAAGAAATGATAGTACAGGAAAAATCCAGTATTTTTATAATGTGAGTTTTCTTTTGCAATATTATATTGTTAATGATATTATCAATGTATGTCATGGTCATTCTGAATGAAGAATAATTCAACTATAGTGTATTTCTTCTCAAGTTCTAGAATTTTCATTACATTGTCATTATCTTTTTACTTTTTCCCCAGAGAAAAAATTTCAGTAAAAAATATGTAATGATTTTTCAACTGTCCCCTTCTAGCAGGGCACCATAGCAAAATGTAATGTGCAAAAAGCATGACAAAACATAGTAGCTGAATGCCTCTGTTTTTCATCTCTATTCAGGCAACAGACCCTGATGCTGGGATAAATGGCCAAGTTCACTACAGTTTGGGCAACTTCAATAACCTCTTTCGCATCACATCCAATGGGAGCATTTACACAGCAGTGAAGCTTAACAGAGAGGTCAGAGACTACTACGAGCTTGTTGTTGTGGCCACAGACGGAGCTGTGCATCCCCGCCACTCAACACTCACATTGGCCATCAAAGTTTTGGATATTGATGATAACAGCCCCGTGTTCACCAATTCAACATACACTGTTGTTGTGGAGGAGAATCTGCCAGCTGGGACCACCTTCCTCCAGATAGAGGTATGTGGGGGTATCCAGACAAGTCCTGGATCCCACATTAGAAGATCTGCTGTCTGCAGAAGGTTGCAGACTTAGCAAATAAAAAGACAACACACCCAGTTAAATTCTAATTTCAGATAAACAATAAGTAAAGTTTTAATAGAAGTATCTTCCCCATGTTGCATATTGGTTTTATGTAACAACCTTACTTCAGGGATATACCAACAAGTAAGAGGAGAAAAGGTGCACTTCTAAGAAATCAAATAAGATCATCTTATTTGATTTAAATGTATTAAAAATACATTTTTTAATTTATAAAATCAGTGCTATATATTTACTGTAAAAACCGACAATATAATATTCTATAAAGAAAAATTTAATAATCTCCCATTTTGTACCTCCAGAGTACTTGGTGTTAAATTTTTAAGTGTATTTGTGACACTTATCTTTGTGCTCACACAATATGAAATAAAATGTTTTCATATTTACATACAGGTAAATATGCATGTAGGCAGGTGTGTGCATATATACCTATGTATGCATGTTTTCAAGTAAATATTTCCGTATTGATAGTATATGTAAATATGCATTATGCAGTATATGCATGCATTACTACATATGTACATATTCAAATAAGTAGTTCTATATTTACATATATGTAAATGCACATTATCCAGGTATGTGCATATTCCTATGTTTGTATGTCTCTATAGATACATATGGACACATATCTATACTTATACACACACACACACATACACCCAGGTAGAGATTTTCCCTATATTTTACAGAAAGAGGATATTGCTGAACCCATTCTTTTTTTCACTTTTGGTGAAAAACTGGCTTCCTTCCAGAGGTCTGACTCTCCTTTTGAATAGTACCCCCATATCCAAGCATTTTTTCAGTCCTTGGCTACAGTATCACCAGAAACTCTGGACATTCTGATTTAGTAGGTTAGGTAGCTTACGCTGGCTTAGACATCTGCATTTTAAGCAACCACCCCTTTTAATTTTGACATAGATGGTTCATAAAGTATAATTTTTTGGGGAAAAAAGGATTCTAACAAAAGAATTATAAAAAAGAAAAAAAAGGATTCTAGTCCTTCCTTGACTTGCCTTCCACAACTTGAACCCTGTTAGCATGGGTTTTACGAACTTGCATTTTTTTCATGATTTAACTCAATAAATATTTAGGCAAAAACATTAATTTAAAAAGGGCAGGTGCCAGCCAGGGAAAGGTCCATATTTCTCCATTTATTCTTCTGTTCATCTATTTATTCATCCATTTGTTCAACATGGGTATTTCCAGGGTTTATTGTATGCCAGCTCCTCTGCTAGACTTTGGGGATTCTAACATGGAAAGACACATTTCCTGCCTTCACTGGGTTCTCAGTCTGGCATGGCAAACAGACAAGTAAATCCTTAATTGCGATAGAGGTTCTTAGAGCAAGGGCCTCAGAGATGACAGGTGGAACTCTCAACCTAATCTTGAGAGTTTAGATATCTGGTATTGAGATTTAGACAGTTGCATTCTACAGTGTGAACTGAGGAGGATAGAGTAAGAGTTATTCTAGCAAAGAAGAAGAAATATTATTCAAGGCATTGGAACGAACCTGCTTGAGATCCTAGAGAGGAGACAGAGAAGAGCTACAGGCTGGAAATTGTATGGATCCCCCTCTCTATGTTCAGGAAAGTGAAGTTAACCCAAAATGGAATGGAAAACAAGAAGGATTTTAGATAGGAAAAATGACATAATCAAATCTGTGTTTTCCCAATGTCTTCTTGTGATGATGGTAACTGACAGTAGGGAGCCAAGGCAGAAGTTCACATAGCAGATGCATGGGTTCCTGTGTGCGCATCCTAACACAGCTCATGTCCCCCCATCCCCCTGATCCTGTTCCAGTTCCTCCACCAGAGCTGCCTTGGCCAGTCTGTCCTTGTCATCCTGGGAGACCTGCTGCTAGAACACGTCACCCCCAATTCTGAACACCTCTCAATTGACATGTCCCTGTTTTCTTTCTATTGTGGTATTTGTGTTCTTCTTTTTTTTTTTTTTCTTGAGACATTAACCTGGAGGGCAGTATTTGTGTCTTGATTCATCTTGTGCTTCTCCTGCATAATAACTACTCCATAAAGGTTGATCAAGTGAAGGAAGTATAGTAAACTGAGCCTTAGAAATATTATAGAATCCTTGTAAGGAGAAATTATTACTTAAATTTCCTTCATTTCCTTATACTCCATTAATAATCTGTCATGTTTATGAAAAACAATGCAATAAAACTTTATTTATATTTAAAAGATTATTTCTCAAGGTTATTCAATTAGCAAGAAATAATACAATAATTTATGACAGTAATCATTTTTTTACAGTGATATGATTCTTTTAGTTAGTGATTTCTCAGGGAAAATAAATATAGTAATAAGTTTTTTTTTAAGAAGGCAAAATGTCATGAATGTCTGTCTCTCTACCTCTGTTTCTCCCTCTTTCTCTCTTTGGTAAATTACTTAACAAACATGCTTGTCTCTGAAACATGCCTTGTGATCAGTGTGAAGTTCATGCTGTCCTGGGTGCTGACCCATGACCTCCATCAGCCTTGCATTCCTCTGGTTTGGTAACACCACTGATACCATCGTCCTTCTGCTTTACTTCTTACAGGCCAAGGATGTTGACCTTGGAGCAAATGTGTCTTATCGGATCCGAAGCCCGGAAGTAAAGCACTTTTTTGCACTACATCCATTTACAGGAGAACTCTCTCTTTTAAGGAGTTTGGACTATGAGTCGTTTCCAGAGCAGGAAGCAAGCATCACATTTCTTGTGGAGGCCTTTGATATTTATGGAACGATGCCACCTGGCATTGCTACGGTCACTGTGATAGTAAAGGTAAGGAGCATGGATGACTCCTGGTGGCTAACTCTATACTCTCTTCTGAGTTTGAACTATATTAAATATCCAGGACTGTTATTCTTAAAAACACAGTAGTACTGGACCCAGAACATACAGTCTGAAATGTGTTAGACTTGAGAAGTAGCCAAATTGTTGAAGTAGGATAGATACATTTGAACAAAATACTAAATAAGAATTTAACTACTGTGGCTGCCCAAATGTTCCCATAGCTCTGCAATTTTATTTATTTATTTTAATTTTTTAAAAGATTTTTTTAAAATTTATTTGACACAGAGAGAGAGAGAGACCACAAGCAAGAAGAGAGGCAAGCAGAGACAGAGAGGGAAGCAGGTCCTCCACTGAGAAGAGAGCCCAATGTGGGGCTCAATCCCAGGACCCCAAGACCATGACCCAAGCCGAAGGCAGAGGCCCAACCCAATGAGCTACCCAGGCTCCCCAGTTCTACAATTTTAATCTAGTCCCAATTTCTCCAGACTAGTTTATTCCAAATTTCACAGCACCAGGGATAATAATTTCATCCAAACCTTCAATTTAAAAATTTTAAAAAGAAAAGATTATGGAAAAGGCAAGAGTTCTAAGGCCTCAGAGCTAATTAGTCTGTAAGCTGAGATTCTGGAATGAAATAAGCTTTGGGACTGAGTGGAATCAGAGTCGAGCTCAGCTCAGCCATGTTCAAGGTTTGTGACCATGAGGTCTTTATTGGCCGTGCCAGATTTCCTGTCTCATTCATTGTGATAATATGTGCCAAGTGATTGCTTCAGAGAGCATGGTATCTTAGACCTTTTGGGATTTAAGTGATTTTAGGGTGTGCCTTTAAAAGAAGACATGAGGAGAGATTTATCAGTTCTCAAACATTACTGTAGGTAAAGGTCACCTGAGCTGTGTCCTAAACTGTCAGATTGCTCTGCTCCTTCCCAAAGGAGCCCTCTTCCCATGGGGAAGGCATCACCAGTACTTTTCTGCAGATGGATTTTTGCTTAGAATGAAAGGAAGTTAGGTACTAGGGATGTCTCCAATTCTTGAAAGGTTCTCTCAAAAGAGAGGAGATGAATGCAAGTTCATAATGGTACACAAAGTCATAAGGTATATAAGGTCATAGACAATGTTTTTACTATGCTCTTTTTTTTGCATTTTTTGTTTTGTTTTTTACTATGTTTATTTTTATAGGTTACTGCAATATGGAAATGGTGGAATAAGAAATAATCACTTTTTTGGGGTTTTTGTTTGACTGTTTAACTGATAACTCATACATACTACTGATTTTCTTAGACAATAAAATACTGGTATGAATACACAGAAGATTGTTAGAGACTGTGCCAATATAGAATTAGCATGACATTGTTTATCATATAGTAACTACTCTAATGTTAGTGACTATAAGATCTTTAGGCCTGGGTTTTAGTTTTTTGTTTTGTTTTATTGTTTTATAGATACTCCTGCAGTCACAGGAACACAGAAATTATTCCATTGTCTCCTCTTTACACTTGACCTAGCTGGCCTGCCAGTGCACTCCTGATATTTCTTCCCTGGAGACTTGCTGTCTCCCCTAAATTATTGCGACACATGCATCCCTTCTATTCTCAGATGCCTGAAAGCTGTCTGGAGAGTCTTATCAGGGTCTGACTTCCTTCTTTTTCAGGCATCCACAATGGCTTTTTACCCACTTCTTCCATTGTGTGTCTCTCTAGCCTAAGAAATTATATATATATATATATATATATATATATATTCGGAGAGTTAAAATTTTATGCAGCATTAAGTCCTCTTTGGGAATAGATATTTGAGTTATTAGACTCTTTCCTTGGGTCTAAATTCAGTTTGTGTGTCTCTTTCCAAAGACTGACGTTCCAGTGGATTGGAGAAGGATCGATCACTGATGGCCCAAGAGGTTTTAGTTCATATTTTAAAATATAATTTTTCCACACTATTGTGGTGTGACATTTAGAAATTTAGAAATATGTTTACAAAAATACTTTAGGGACATGATAATGTTTTACTTATGAAGATATCTGAACAAGTAAAGAAATGAAGAAGGCTAAGATAAGCCTGACCTGAGTGAACTAACAATATGGCGGAATGGCTCAGGACCAAGTGAAAACTTAGGCCATCTTATCTTGTCTACACTTGCCTAACCCTGTGGTTTGGTGGAAATGAACACACACAAAATTAAAGATAGAAAAATGGCATTTATTTGGCTGTTTTGAACAATAAGGGAAGACTTGCCACTAATGACTCTACACATTCTTCCCAGATACACAGATGGATACTCAGTGGGATGGCCTTGTGTCTCAGGGTGGGTGTGGTTCATCAAGGAGATGATTCATCATCTAAACCATCACAGACTCTGACTTGGCTGCTCTGGATTCAGTGTGGATTGATTTGTTTGGATTTTATTTTTTTTTTTTTTTGATAGAAGCCTTTGGAGTTGGATTAGATCCAAAAATATCATCTAATCAAGCAGAAAGTGCTCTAAATAAGTCTTGGTCTCTAACTGGCACTGAAGCTTCTTAAACTGGATTTCATGTTCCCTGATCATCCCTTTATTTTAATATATGGATGTCCCCTAAGGCTATCATGTTGGCATGTGGAAAGGGTTTGCTCATCAGTAGACTCATTCTTTCTTCAGAAGCGGAAGGGTGTTGATCTAATTTTTGTTGTCTCTGTTGCTTTACCTTATTTAGAGAAATCAAGCAGTTTCGTTGGTCAGGTCTTCCTGACCTGTACTAAATTATTCCTGCTTTATTATACATTTATGACAAAACTTAATCAGCCAGCATTCAATTCTAGATATTTTTTTTTCTTTTAAAGATTTTATGTCTTTATTTATTTGAGAGAGAGAAAGAAGATACACAAGCGTGCACAGGCTGGGAGAGCACAGGGGATGGGAGAGAGCGGGATAAGGAATCTGAGGTGGACTCTATGCTGAGTATGGAGCCCGCCACAGGCCTAGATCTCACAACCTTGAAACTCCTGACCTGAGCTGAAACCAAGAGTTGTCCCCGTAAACCAGCCACCCAGGTGCCCCAATTCTAGACATTTCCAATGCCACATCCTTTTTTCAAGGTGATGAAAGCATAATAAAATTTGCAGAACATTTCCCCAAATGCAGGCTGACACATGCTTTTCTCTCTTCTGGTCGCTCAGGGTGACATTATCCCAGAGAAGAACTTTAAAACTGTTACCTAATATTGGAGCCCATAAAAACATCGTGCTTGTTTGTTTTGAAGGGAAGAATGGAATACAATTCCCATTTCTCCACAAATGTAGGTCTTTCCCAAGCATGCAGATTTTCTGTCATTGTTCTGTTTACTTGCAGTATGACAAGCTGTTTTGCTGATAACATAATTGCATAGTACTTGCTAAGAGAGATTTCTACCCAAAACAGTCACCACAGGGAAAGCATCTTGAAGATCTTTCTTTGAAAATGAGAAGACACATAATTTTCTTTTGTAAAGAAGAAGAAGAAAAAAAAAGATCAAATGCTTAGTATCTGGTCTATCAAACATTTCTAATTGGAGTGAGAGTGGGAAAACTGAAGTGATATTTGGAAAGAAAGCTATTTCAACTGTAGAAAGAAAGTAGAGTTTTATTATAGGTACCCGCAGAGTGCTTTCTTAGTGATCCAGAACAAAACCAATGATGACCAGACACATAATATGTGTTTTTGTTGCAATGTCTCTGCGGAACATGGAAACACAAGGCCTTCTTCACTGTACATTTTATTGCATATACTGAATAATTGAATATATAATGGTAAATTAGATGATGTGAATAAATCTCTGAAAAACAAAAATCAAATTCTATATAGTTTCAGGCATATAATCCAGAGAAAAATCTGTCCTTACAAACAGAGTTGTGATATAATATAGAAATATGCAGAAAGAAAAGGTCTATCTTCTGTGATAAACCAAAAGTGGAAGACCAGTCAGAAAAGTCGAAATGTGTAAATGGCTCTGCAATACTGGATAGCCTCATGAAGGATTGTCTTAAGACGAGCAGATGACCTAAGTCTTTCTGTTTATTGTCACCCCGGTGGGGGAATGGCAGTAGCACAAGTGGATGAGGGAGACCCTTCCATGCAGGAAGGAGACTTGGTTCCAGGGAGAACTGGAAGGACCAGACGTGAAATAATATCCATGAGGACCAACTGTTGAGTCTTAGAAGATGGAGGGAGTCTTAGAAGATGGAGCTAGTTTTCATTTTTCAGAGGTGTTTTCTCCCCAGCAGGAAGACAAATGTCCTTATCCCCATAGAATATAGGAATGAGGATAACTTTTCTGGAGAGAATCTCAATGCCGGGTACCAAGGCAGCATTGTCATACCATAGACAACTGATAGGTGGTGATGTGCCACTGATGTTCCTTGGTAACCCTATGGGCAGAGCCCTAGATTTCATTCAGTCAGAGAAAGCTCTGGAGAGTTTAAGATTTATAGCATCCTCCTTCCCTTTCTCAGGAGGGAGAAAATGGAATAAAAAGAGGATCTCAATGAGCCAAGTAGGGGGATCTAATTGGGTTGATTGGGTTGATCATTATTTTTTACCACTTGCTGACTTTTCCCTGAGTGCTGGCTAAACTGGAGAAAATACTTGTTTTGGACTGTGACATTCAAATATTCCTTTTTAGTCTATTCTCAGTTATCATATCCTTATTGGTGTCGTCTTTCTGATGTATTCACTGGCAAGTTTGAAGAATGTGAATGTATCATAAAGAGCATGCCAAGGGGCGGCGTTCTTACAGCAATTCTTACAGCATCTGCATACTCTTCTATTCCAGAGTTTTACAACTGAGCTGTGATATATTTCCCCTAAACAACCAAACTAGAGGAAACAAATGAAAAGGCACTTGCCCAGAGTTAGCAATAATAATTCACATTTCTGTGGGTCTCCATCTTGGTTCCTCAAATATCACCCACTGGCTTCCGGGAGTCCCAGGAAAGTGCCTTACTTCATGCACACAGTTACATTCTTTTACTCTTCCACGACTCTCACATTCTCCCATTTGCCAGAAGTCTCCAAAACCCAGCTGCCTCCTGGTGGGGGCAGGAGATGCTGATAAGCCCTGCCAGTGGATATCACCATCCCTCGCATCTGTCCCCCTGCCTCCCGTGGTTGCCACAAAGTGGGGGCAGTCTCCATGCAGCAGAATTCTCAATATGTTCTCTGAAACCTTTAATTCACCAAAGCCAATATTCCACATAGTCATAGTGTGTGCCCTCAGTATTGCATTACCTTCAAGGTCCCTCAGAGAAGATTCCACAGAGCATGAGCTCCTTGAGATATGGTAAGCAGTGTCTCATAGACAAAGAATTTCATAGACAAATGATTTGGGGACTGCTGAGGCACACAGAAGTAAACCGATGTCTCCACTGCATGCCTTCATCTAAAAGTCCTTAATAAGCTGGTGTACATTGTGACTCTCAAGAAAATAAACGATTTCCCACATTTTTCCATAGTGGAAAAAGAAAGTTGAGTAAGTTTATGATTTATGTTTAGGATTGCCCCATGCAAAACAGAAAAAAAATATTTGTCTGGCTGTTGGCAGAGGGAGAGGGGAGAGAAGGGAGCAAAGTTGGACAAGACAAAATGAGAAGTAGAAGTCACAGGAGGGAGCAAACCACAGAAGGCAGCCGCTGGGTCAGCGCAGCTGGTCAGACCCAGAAGAGGTCTGGCAGTGGAGAGGGGACCTGGGAACAGGCAGAGAAGTCAATGGCACTGTGCTCTAGGAAAGACAGTCATCTGCTTCTCAAGCCTCAAGGCATTTCAGAGGACAGGCAGCAAACAGTTGCAGGTGGACTGTGCCAAGCTGTGGGAATCCCCCCAGCCACCAGCACCCCATCCCCATGTCCCCAGCCAAGCGTGCCTGAGAGCTGAGGATGAGCGCTGGTGTTTGCTCTATCTTCATCCTTCTAAAAAAGATGATTGGAGCATAAACATCTAGTACACTTTGGTCTGGAAAAGTCTCTTATCAAGAACAGCTCTTACCCCCGATTCCAGAAACTCAAAATTCTTACCATCTCTTTCTCTACTCTTTGTGGAAACTTGCCGTTAATTTGCAAGGTCCCCAGCGAGTTCCTGGTTCTCTGGGATGCTCGTTCACAAAGTTTCCTTAAATGCATTCCTTGGTCTGCAGAAGTTGCAATGGTTTCTGTAACTAATTTAGACTTTAATTTAGAAAATAAATAAGTGGAACTCATACTTTTTTCTTTCTAGCTCACTGTTCCTTCAGGTACTGTTTTACTTGCTTGAGATATGGAAGCAAATGATAAACTGACGGGGACATTTTTTTTTTTTTTTTCTGAGAAGAGCATAGTGTTGTTCTAGGTGAGAACCATGCCAACTTCCAGAATACTCTTTAGAAACATGAACCAAATTTTAGTTCAGACCAACAAAGATTATAACCCCGGAAAGGAAACTATTAAGAGTCTTCGTGATAAAACTGTTAGCAAGTAGACAGAGGAGGCTATGTTTCTTTTTGCCAATACTACCCTCTAGTGGAAAATGGGCAACAGAAAAGATCCTGTACGGAGAGTGCAACTGCTCCTTCCTTTGCTGCATAACAGAGCATTGGCACAGCAGATTACTGTCAACTTTTCTTCAGCCATCCCTAGAGCGTAAATATAACGAGCTATTGATTATGGCTGTTGGCATCACATTTCAATAAATTTTCTCATCTGAAATCATGCATTGTGCAAGAACGTCTGAGCTAGGATAAAAGAAAGATTGCAACTCCAAAATATGTACAATGTACTATAGAGAGAAGGCTCCCACATAGCGCATTGGTTTATTCTTGGTCCTGCCAGTGGCAAGCGAAGGAAAGGGGGAGAAGAAACAGTCCTGGGAGCCCTCTGTTACTACTTGGGTTTGTGTCTAATCATCTGTGAGGCCTGATTATAGAAGATAACCACTATGCATGCAGTTAGAATGTGACTCTAGTGAATACTTTGGTAGGGGTAAAGGGGGGGGCACTGTACTGAGTACTGTTAGCAACTATATGACAACTAGAAGATCACATGCCTTTTTTTTTTCTCTGAAGAATCAAAGTACCAAAAGTATCTTATACCAATAAGGTTGTAAGTATCTTTTGAGATGAGAAAGAAAAAGCAGAAGAAAGAGGAGGAGGAGGAGAAAATTTATCAGGACATATTGAGTTTGTGTGACCTTGGGAACTTGTGTACAGAAAAATTTCAGTGTTGGGTCCCTTCTTTTCTGACCTTCAGAAGTTACAACTTTGGGTGCAAAAGGATTTCCACCCCTTTAGTTACAAGATTCACTCATTAAATTAATTGGCACTCTTGAAAAGAGCAGGAGAAAAGTGTGCGTGCAAATGTTTTATATATGTACCCCCTGCCTGAAACCTCAAGATCAATACCATCCACCACCCTCATTATCGAGAATGGTGCTTTCAATGTCTTGTACTTGTTCAGATTCTAAAGGTTGTAATTTATAAAAGAAGCTTTTTCATTTTTTGTTCACGGAAGGTTATGAAGACTGTATGTCAAAACTCAGGAAATGTTACTTTTTACTTTTTAGTTTTGCTTACACTTAAAGATCTCTTATTTTTCATTAAAGTTTGCAGATTTTCTCATATTTACCACTCAGAAGTCAACTCTATTGTGAATATAAAAGCAAATGCTGTTTGATTGTAACAGATAATTATCCTGACCTCTTTGCAAAAAGAGGTGTTTATATTCAGTTAATTAGTGGGTTCCCAATTTACATTGTACAGGGAAATTGTTGTATCAGAGCAGATATTAAAAACTGTGTAGAATAATTTTCTTCTTTTGTTTTTAATAACAAGTGAGGAAAAAGATGACCTGGGGAGTAAGATAATTAACACATTCAGCTTTAAGCTCAAATGTGTCTGACCCAAAGTACCCAAAACAATGCAGGGTGTAGTGATTATTTTAAAAACAAGTGAATTTAAGAAATATAGATCTGCCATGGTAAGAAGCATTATTTTGAGGAAAAACTAAAACGCAGTTCTCTATAAAACATAAAATGGCTGGGGGAAAAAATGGTCTTGCTCTCAAAGGACCAGATTTATTAATTTGGCTCTGTCAAATAACTAGATTAATTTGGGCAGAGTCACGACTATCTGCTGAATCAGTGTCTTTGCCTGTGAAATGACAAGTAAGTGACATGAAGGGAAGACCATCATGTTCTTGAGTGACCTCAGTAGACCCAGTGCCTCACACTGAGTCATAGAAATGGGAAGAACTTGATAATGATTTGTTTAAAGAGTGATACTGGGGCGCCTGGGTGGCTCAGTGGGTTAATCCTCTGCTTTCAGCTCAGGTCATGATCTCAGGGTCCTGGGATCGAGCCCCACATCGGGCTCTCTGCCCGGCAGGGAGTCTGCTTCCCCCTCTCTCTCTGCCTGCCTCTCTGCCTACTTGTGGTCTCTCTCTGTCAAATAAATAAATAAAATCTTAAAAAAAAAAGAGTGATACTACATAAATAACAATGCACTTATATCACTGAGTGGTAAAAATAAAATAGATGCCTGTAAATTAACTTGAAAACCTCCTGCAATAAATCACCATTGTTTTCTGTCTATCGGAAGATCTAATTCTATGTGTCATTTTTGTAGTGTGCTATAGAGAAAACATGCTTGAACCATTTTATTTTGTAAAAATGTAAGATGGCATCAAAGGCTGTTTCATAGTTTGCATTTGAAATGCGCTAATCATCCCATTATGCTAAGTACATCCAGAATTTTCAGTGGCAACAGAAACATTAGTGGGCTTTTTTTTTTTTTTTTGAAAAGTAACAGCAACACAACAAAGAAGGAACCATCCTTGACACCTGTGTCATAGAATGGCCCTTTTTAGAGAAGTTCCCCATCCCTGTTTCCAGAGTTCAGAACCACCTCATACCACTGGAACTACTGTCTGGGAAGATTGTGAGTGTCTTTCCCTTGTCCAGAAGGCATAATTTCAGACCGTTTGATGGAGTGGCACGCTATTTCACGCGTGAATATTGGATAGTTCTGCCAGCTTCCTTCCCGCCGCGGCTCTGCAGGGAGAATCACGGGATTGAGAGGGTGGAAGGTTGATGGTGGCAAATAGGTTGTGGGATAGGAAGAGAGTGGGCCGACTCATAACTGTGCCCCCACCCCGCTGTTCCCAGCAGCTCTAAACTCTCCATTGTGTTTTCTAGGATATGAATGATTACCCGCCTGTATTTAGTAAACGGATCTACAAGGGGATGGTGGCTCCGGACGCTGTCAAGGGCACACCCATCACGACCGTTTATGCCGAAGACGCAGACCCCCCTGTAAGTAAGGGACAGGGATAGGTATTCAGGATCTTAGCAAAGAGGACCTTGCGCGCTCACACAGGACACACTTTCTGGGCAGCACGTTCGGACGGTCTGAGTCCACTCTGTCCTCCCCAGTCATTTCATGTGTGCTCGCCTGTAGCACCCATGGGGACACATGCACTTCACACAATTATTATTGAACACAGTTAAGCAGATGCCTTCTATGTTGCTGGAATTCAGAATTTGCTATTCACCAATGTATCCTACGTGAATAATAAATAGAGTTAGAAAAGTTCTCTGTGTTCAGAGTCAGTATCATTTGGGCTTTTTATTTAGGACAGTATAAGATTAGTTTAACTGGTTTAGGTTTCATCTTTAAGAGTTTTCCATTTTAGTCACATATTACATAATGACATAATAGTTACATTGAATGTGTTAATTTTGGTAATTTTGGTAAATATTAATATGTTTTTAGAACATATTTAATGCAGTCTTTATTATCCAGAATTTTACCTCTTTTGAGATATTCCAGATTGCCTTCCAAAATAGAGGGTTTTCATTACAGCAGAAGTGAGGTAAATTTTCCTTAGTGTTATTATGTTGATGAGTGAAAAGTAGCATGCAGAAAAAATAGTACCTATATAAAATGCTTTGTGTAAATAATGTGAGCACTTTATAAATATTAATTAATCTCTTAATAGCAAAATAATGAAGATCAGATGTTTTACTTTTGAGTGAGCTTCCACCATTAGTCAGGGGCTGATATACTCTACAAAAATAAAAGAAATATTAAATAAGACATTTAAAAAAAAACAAGAAAATAGAGAAAGACCCGAATTTTATAAGTGATCTAGGAGTTCTGTTTCATATTGCTAATATAAATAATATTTGTGTAATGCCGTTTATTTAATAAAAGGTGAATGACTGTCAGAACATTTTTAACCTTCAACTGTGACAGGTCATATGCAGTCTTTTGTGACGATAATGTCTTGAAAAATAATAATGTTAACATGAAAGCAGTAACCTTTCCGTCAGAAGCTCCTTTTCTCAAGTGTGTTAAAATGTCTTTGAAACTGTTTTATTGCATTCTGGGAAATATGATAGGCAAAATTTTGTAGATTTGGACACACTAGTCAATATGGTGAATATGAAATTGGTGCTATATCTGCTTTTAATATAAACTGTCAGAAAAAAAAAATATATATATATATAAACTGCCGGAGGTAGAAACTACTTTGAAATTAAGAGTACACTTTCAGTTCTCTCCAAGGCATGTGTTTTGAACATCAAGTCTATACTGATTATTGTGCTAACCAATTTTTGCTCTCCAGACCGGAGAATCTTCTAGGAAAAACAGAACTGCTCATAGGAATTAAAACACACTCTACTAAATGAGTATAAACAAGCCCAGCATCTTAAAATACTCATATATCTTTCTCTTTTTTAAAGATTTATTTATTTAAGAGAGAGTGTGAGTGAGGTCAGGGAGAGAGAGAAGCAGACTTCCCCGCTGACTTGGGATCCCAAAACAAGGCTCCATCCAATCCCAGGACTCAAACCCTGAGATCATGACATGGGCCTTAATCAGGAGTCAGATGTGTAACAAACTGATCCATGCAGGCACCCCCCAAATTTTGTATTTCTAAGACATTTATATTAGCACAGAGTGGAAGATAGTGTTAAGATTAATGGCATTAATGATAAGAGACTAAATGTAGGTATGCGGATCCCCTACGTGCCACATACCTCAGGTGTGGGTACAGATGCCCAAATCCTCACTTTCCTTTAGGCACCTGCCACCTTGGTACCTGGCTGGACCTTCAGATCACCCCACCAATGTGAGAGAAGTTGTCTCAGTCTGTTGTCTGTTCCATAAAGAAATGCTATTATTTATGTAAAATATCTAGAAAGAGGCCCTCAACTTGTGGTGAGATAAATGATTAGAATAGTTTAATAGAGAAATTATATTTTGTTACTCATTTTTTAATTACCTTAAATGGGTTTGAAGATCAAGATCTTACTCCCTTCACGGGTAGATAGCACATTTTGGGGTAGTCCAGGCTTTGAGTCTCATTTATTATCTTTGGATCTTTCCTTTTTTACAGCCTGACGTGTATGGAAATTTATGGAAATTTACCAGTTTCAAATTCCATATTTCTGTTAAGAAGTTCTTAGGTTTTTATCCCCAGTAGTAGTTTCTCACATTTAACATCTATTGCTGGCTTTTCAGTAGGTGAAAGATAGATGATAGTCATTCAGTGGAAATACCGAGCATATTTATTTCAGTTAGGGAGTGTGTATTTTGTCAGACTCAGTTTTTTAAGTTTTTTATTCTAATTTCAGTGTGGTTAACATACAGTGTAAGAATAGTTTCAGGTGTACAATATAGTGATTCAACACTTCTGTACATTACTCCTTGCTTATCGTGACAAGTGAGCCCCTGAGTCCCCCTCACCTATTTCCCCTCCACCTCCCTTCTGGTAACCATCAGTGTTCTTTGTAGCTAAGAGTCTGTTTCTTGGTCTCTCTCTCTCTCTTTCCTTTGTTTGTTTCTTTTGTTTCTTAAGTCCCACATATGAGTGAAACCTTCTCTGACTGACTTATTTTGCTTAGCATTATACTCTCTAGCTCCATCCATGTTGATGCAGATGGTGAGATCTCATTCTTTTTTATGGCTCAGTAATACTCCATTGTGTACATATACCACATGTTCTTTATCCACTCATCTGTTGATGGATTTTGGAACACTTCTATAATTTGGGTATTGTAAATAATGTGGCTATAAACATAGGGGTGCATGTATCCTTCTGGATTAATGTTTTTGTATTTTTTGAGTAAATACCCAGTAGTGTAAATCCTGGATTATAGGGTAGTTTTATTTTCAACTTTTTGAGGAACCTCCATACTGTTTCCCATAGTGGCCACACCAGCTTGCACTCCCACCAATAGTGCACGAGGGTTCCCCTTTCTCTGCATCCCTGCCAACACCTGGTATTTCTTGTGTTAATAATTTAATTCTTTCTGACATGTTCTCAGGCTTAGTGCTGATACTTGACACACCAGCAATCTTCTGCATAACCAGTGTTCAACACTGAGTTTTCTAGTGATTGCTGGCAAGCTGGATCCCTTAAATTAACCTAGTTGCAACTGGGCTACACCTACACCAATTAGAAATAAAAGCTCGATTCCGTGAAAATATTCAGAACATAAATTTCACATTACACAACTTTTAAAAGTATTATGATTGATTTTTACTTGTATAATTTTATGTCAGTGCCATAAATCCAGAATATGTATTTTTTTGAATGAAGTTACTGAGTATTTTCTACTTTGTTGCTATTATAAACATTCCGTAATTAGAAGATACGGTTCAGGGCTCCCATGTGTAAGTATCTTTGGAAACACTTTGTGTATTTAATGGTCTCTTTTCCAAACTAGAAAGGAAGGTCCTCAAGGACAAGAATCAAAGCTTAACTCCAGTTTGCATGTCCACATCCAATGCTATGCTTGAGACTTTGCAGTCTCTTAGGAAACATTCATTAGATAATTGAATAAATGAATAAATTAACAGGGATTTCTATACTCTCCAGAACTGACAAAGTACACCAGATATTCAGAAATTAAGTGATTTGTGACAATGGGAACACTTGGGTGTCTCTAGTTTGGCCATCGAGGGCTGTGCAAAGAGAGCGGGTGGTGCATGTGCAAGACAGAGCAGACTGACATGTGCGCAAGGTGGAGCAAGTCTTCTTCACCCTCCTAGCCTGGCCATGGCCACAACTCAGCAGTAATAATGTTCGCCTCAAGAGACTGGCCACCTCCTTTTCAAGACATTGTGTTTCCTCTAAATGAAGGGAGAACCACCTACTTTTAACCCAGAAAGTAGCAAAACAAAATCCTTTGAAGTATCAGATGGATAACCTGGATAAAGTCTTTTTTTTTTTTTAAGATTTTATTTATTTATTTGACAGAGAGAGAGAGATCACAAGTAGGCAGAGAGGCAGGCAGAGAGGGGGAAACAGGCTCCCCGCTGAGCAGAGAGCCCAACATGGGGCTGGATCCCAGGACCCTGAGACTATGACCCAAGCCGAAGGCAGAGACTTAACCCACTGAGCCACCCAGGTGCCCCCTGGATAAAGTCTTAAAGCCAAAGAGAGCACCGTTGCTGAATATAAATGAAGAATTTTAAAATGCATGTTGTACAGAACTGAAGTGCTCTAGACAGGGGGTGTGGGGGGGACAACCTCCCAGGGACTTGTTTTTTTCCCACTGAATTAAAACTGTTAGGACTTTATTTTCTGCCTTGCTTTTGTGACAGCGTTGGCATTAAGGAGTTCACAGAGATGTGAATAGGTAATGACTGATCATTTCGGATATTAAAAATCGCTAACCTTTTCTTTCTGCTCACCAGAGACCTCTCAATCCAACTTTCACAAAACAAAACTGCAAGTGTAACTTCCATTTGCATATTTTATTTTTCCAGAAGCTGCAGGCCAAACCCCGAGATACAAGAGTTCTGTTTGTGGGCAGGGCAAGCGCCTGACAGAACGGGACCCCTTGTGAGAATGTAGATGCAGAAAAGTTGGCATAAATAAATGAAGTTTACATTTTGCTCATTTCCAGTAAAGTATGAGGAATCCATGGGGGATCCCTTTCCTCATGGTTATATAATTCTTTCCACTTAATGCATTTTAGGACGTTATAGGATTCCCATTTAAAGTCAAGTAGTAGTTGGAACATGTTCAATATTAGCAATTGTCACACTCTTGTTTGCATATATTCGTGTATTATTGACATGGAAAACTTCTTTTTTTTTTTTGATTTTGATATTCACTTATGAAATACATATGCTCCCTAAAAGAGATCTTGCAAGTTCTCAATAGTAATTGGCTTTAAAAATCAGTTAAGTATTCTCATTATATTTTTTTTCAGAAATAATTTTTATAAAAGGCCAATAATTACAAGTGTGGGTTACTTTTGCCTCTGCTGAGATTTTGAGAGCTATACTAGCCACTCAGTTTAGACAAGCTGCCTGAAGAATTACATCTAAAGTGTTTTCACAAGTGGCTTTAACATCCTTCTCAATCATTCAAGTTTCATTGGTCTCTAAGAGAGCAAAAAAAAAAGGTGGTCAGGTTTTCTTTCCTATGACACATACCCGATGTTTTATGAAATTGACGTGACGTCACCAAATAATGCCAAGTCAATACAGCGATCTTGTCAAAATCATTAACCAATTCTTGTATATATGTTCAAAGATATTCAATGTGTATGTAAGACTTTGCATGCATCTTCCCATTTTTTTTCATTAATGGGAGCGCAGTACACACTGTTACAGTTAGTGACTCTGTTGCAGTCTAAGAGCAGAGATAGAGCCGAAGAAGAAAAGCAATCATTGTCTGTATCCATGATTTCCCACCTGCTTGCTTTGTGGGCAAGAGTTCAAAGTAGTTAGGGCCACGAGTTTGAGATTGTATTTTTGTCTCCAGATAATATGGGTGTTCTGCATTCTTTTCCATTGATGCCTTTACAGATTTGACTTTCATCACCCACCACATACTGGCTTGTGGAGTTATTCTGTACGGATTTAGATTATTGCTAGCAAGGTAGCAAAAATTCTGCTGTCAGAGCTCGGAGGCTACTAACCACATTCACTGACCCTGGAGTACATGGGGGGGGGGGAGTGCACACAGCTTAGTGTTTTGTTTTTTTCCTTCACATCAAAGCTGTCAGGGAATAGTTATCAAAAACTGTTTTTGCGATGCATGTCAGCTTGTGAAAATTGAGTTGATGTAGCCCCAACCTGCATCCCTCTGGTCTCGAATACTTAATTAGAAAGAAAGCACACAGTGAGACAGTTGGGACTTGATCTTTAAAATGACAATGAGCTATAATTAGATTTGAGAGTATAAATGAGTAGAAAAGGGAAGGTTTTATGAGAAAGTTTACACATGATTAATGTCTAGAAAAGGCTTATCTAATATTTTAGGAATCTGTGTCATTTTCCTTTTGTGGCTTATTGATTCCTTTCAAGAACAATTACATTGTTAGCATTACTTGAGATCAATATTAGATTTAAGTGTTTCAGAAGTAAATATTGCTCTTCTAATTAAAAACCTGCCATCTTACTTGGACTTAAAGGGCATTTTTCTTGTGTTATGAATGGTAAGTAACATCTGGGAAGTTTAGGCTTATTTGTTTTGTTTTGTTTTGTTTTTAGCCTTTACAAAAGTGTCACCCAGTGATACATCAGTGACTTACACCATTTTTTTTTTTTAAGAGAATATGCCTCATGGGGTTAGGATTCCTATACACATTAACACAAGTTTTCCAAAGTAACTGAGTGAAATATAGCAGACCTTTTCTGGAGCTCACCTAGCAACCTCCCTTAGGCTTAAATTATGTGCTTTATTGTGTAGTTCTTCCAGGGAAAATGGAAAGAGACCCTCTGAAAGAGTTTCTTAGCTTCTCATGATCTGGACTTGGCCTCAACAACCCTCAAAGCCACGCCACTGGTAACTCTTGGTCTTAGAATCTCCACTCCACACTTCTTCCCTATCCTTAAACACTGGCCATATGAAGACAGTAGACCTACAATCTAATATGTGCCTGGCACAACACAGATACCTCATAAAACTTACTGAATGAATAAACCAATCAGAAAACATTTATTGTGGACCTAACAATTAAGAATATGGCAAGACAGACACAGAGATCAAGCCATGGGAGTGCGTATTAAAAATGCCAAGAAATGCACCAGTCTGTAGAGAATGGGGGAATATGTGTGTCCCGGTGATGTCTAAATCTACTCCAGATAGGAATTCAACTCTGAAAATCATATAGGGGATTCATTTAAGTGAGGGTAAAAGAAATAGCCAAAGGAAATGTATTCAAAAATTGCAGAGTCAAAAATATCCGTCTTATGACCATGAATTTATGTGACATGATTGGAATATGTTTGATTAAATATATGTTAGCTACTTAAAAGAATAGCCCACAGGGCACCTGGGTTGCTCAGTTGTTAAGCGTCTGCCTTCAGCTCGAGTCATGATCTCAGGATCTTGGGATCCAGTTCTCCATCAGGCTCCCTGCTCAGTGGGGAGCCTGCTTATCGCTCTCCCTCTGCTTGCTGCTCCCCCTGCTTGTGTTTGTGCTCTCTCCCTCTCTCTCTCTGTCAAATAAATAAATAAAATAGTTTTTAAAAGTAGCCCCAGAACATCAGGACTGTCTTAGATACCCATTTGTAGACTGGAACTATGGCAAATATGGTTTTGTGAAACCCATTTTATCATATAGAAAAATGGAAGCTTACTCAAGACTTAACAAAAAGCAGTGACAAAAGTCAGACCTATGGGTGCCTTGGTGGCTCAGTCATTAGTTTTCTGCCTTCAGCTCAGGTTATGATCCCAGGGTCCTGGGATCCAGCCCCACATCAGGCTCCCTGCTCAGTGGGAGTCTGCCCCTCTACTGCTTGTGCTCTCTCTCTCTCTCTCTCTCTCTCTGTCTCCCTCTCTCTCTCTCAAATAAATAAAATCTTAAAAAAAAATCAGAGATACACAGTGGAACAGTGATTTGTCTCTGAGATGCAGTATTTATTGGATGAAATAATAAATGAAAGCCAAGAGATTACTTAACAGATTTGCTTCATTTAATCATTAAAAAAAAATACCAGGGTGGACAAAGGAAACAGAGAAAGCAGAAATAATAAAGTCATTGAAATGGAAGAATTAATAGTGATTGGGCAGGAAGCTGAAGATACAGATGAAATAAAAGCAAAATCAAAAGTGAATCACAGCCTTCTGTCTCGACTGATGAAGACACTGATGATATTAGTTGGTGGAAATAAGGTAGATGGAGAACAAAGCTCTTCTAAGAGGAAAATATTGAGATCAAAGAAGGACATAGTCCATTTTAAATGATTTCAGACCACATGTGTGCCACCAGCTACAGAAGGCTATGTCGTCCTCCCAGATCTGGGCAGGATTCTAGTGTTGGGTCTGGTGGAAACTTCTCTCTTTCCCAGGATTATAGGCTCACCCAACAAGGGAATGCCTAACACCTAGTGCTGAGAGGAGGCTGGAGGCAGATGGCAGGAAGGGCCATGAGTTCTTCTCATAGCTCAGCAACACCATGGGGAGGATGGAGCACAAGCTCGGTGGCCAAAGCTGTTTCCATCTGATGTCAGGGGGACCTGGCTACATTGAGAGGGCCAGGGAGGGATCCAGTAGAAAATATGGGAGTGAGAACACAAGAAAATTGCAGAATAGGAGCCACCCGGATTGAAGTTGATGTGAGAGTAATGAATACATCCTCCAAGAAAGAATATGTAACCAGATAAGTGAAAACCTTGGAAATAAATCCTCAGGTTATGCCCTCTTGAAGATGGGCCAGGGGATGAGGAGGGAAACAGAAAGACTGAGGGGCAGGAGAGAAGTCTGCTAGGCATGTAGTTCAGAGCAAAGGAAGTGTTCAATGCAGAGAAGGAAATTAAAAGGTAAAGGATTTTTTTTTACAGACCAGGCAAGATGAATGACATCAAGCTGAGTGGATGACCTTAGTTCTGTTGATTAGACTTGTGGGGAAGCTCAGTGGTAAGCCGTCCTCTGCTGCTCTCCTGCAGCTGGCTTTCCCTTTTATTTGTCATGTGTCTGAGTTATTTTGGGCACGACTTTTATCTATAAGTCACTTTTTTTTTGTTTTTGACCTTGTTTATTTTTATCACATCTGTTTCGAAGAATTGAATTCTACATGAAAATGTCTGGCATTTTAATTCCATTTCCCAGATGCATTTACAATAACTATTTATACTTATTTTTGTATTTAAGCATATGCATGATTTATGCCCATCTTTCCATATTCTGATGCATCCCTTTTTAAGATCTATACTTTGTTGCCTCTCATGGATTACTCCTGTATGTCTTAAACTTTGTAGGAAGGATACATATGTTGTGGGTTCCAAGTATGAAATTTTCTTTTGCTTATACATGTAACATATGAGTTGACAGGCTATTACTGTCTTGAGTTCAAACTTTTACTTTTTAAAACTGTATATATGTTTTCCCACTATTTTCTGTATTTTTACTTATTTATTAACTTATTTAGGGAGAAAGAGAGGAGGGATGGGCAGAGGGAGAGAGAATATCTCAAGCAGACTCCCTGCTGAATACAGAGCCCGACAGGGGGCTCCATATCAGGACCCTGAGATCATGACCTGAAACCAAACCAAGAGTCAGTCACTAAAACTACCAAGTCACCTTTCACCGGTATATTTTGAGAAATTCTTTTGTCTATATTAATTGTTGCTGGTATATGATGGTCCCTTTCCACCTGCAAACTTACAGAGTTCATCACCCCAGGATAGTTTTAAGTAATGTCAGGGCTACAGAGAGATTGGCTGGTCTCGCCTCCTCAAGCCTCTACTGGCCAGCCATGCATGGGTAATTCACCGTCACTCTGTCCCTGAGTTCTTCCATTTGTAAAATGAAGACAAAACAACATAATTGAACTATTTTCTTTTTTTATTTTTTATTAACATGTAATATATTATTAGGTCCAGGGGTACAGGTCTGTGAATCGCCAGGTTTACATACTTCACAACACACTTCATAGCACATACTTTGCCCAACCACCCTCTCCTTACTCCCCTACCCCTGGCAACCCTCAGTTTGTTTTGTGAGATTAAGAGTCTCTTATGGTATGTCTCCTTCCAGATCCCATCTTCTTGTTTCATCTTTCCCTTCCCTACCCCACAAACCATCACTTTGCCTCTCAACTCCCTCATATCAGGGAGACCATATGATAATTGTCTTTCTCTGAATGACTTATTTCGCTAAGCATAATACCCTCTAGATCCATCGTCATCATTGCAAATGCCAAAACTTCATTTCTTTTTTTTTTAAGATTTCATTTCTTTTGATGGATGCATAATATTCCATTGTGTGTGTTTGTGTGTGTGTATACATATATATGTATATATACACACACACATATATATATCACATCTTCTTTATCCATCCACCTGTTGATGGGCATCTAGGTTCTTTCCATAGTTTGGCTATTGTGGACATTGCTGCTATAAACCTGTGGGTGCACATGCCCCTTTGGATCACTACATTTGTTTCTTTAGGGTAAATGCCCAGTAGTGTGATTGCTAGGTCATAGGTTAGCTTTATTTGCAAGTTTTTGAGGAACCTTCATGCTATTTTTCAGAGTGGCTGTACCAGCTTGAATTTCCACCAACAGTGTAGGAGGGTTCCCCTTTCTTTGCATCCTCTCCAACATCTGTCATTTTCTGACTTGTTAATTTTAGCTATTCCAGCTGGGTGAGGTGGTATCTCATTGTGTTTTTGATTTGTATTTCCCTGATGCCGAGTGATGTGGAGCACTTTTTCATGTGTCTGTTGGCCATCTGGATGTCTTCTTTGCAGAAATGTCTGCTCATGTTCTCTGCCCATTTCTTGAATGAATTCTTTGTTCTTTTTTTTTTTTTTTGATACTTTGTTCTTTGAGTATTGAGTTTGATAAGTTCTTTATAGATTTTGGATACTAGACCTTTATCTGATATGCCATTTGCAAATATCTTCTCCCATTCTGTCAGTTATCTTTTGGTTTGTTGACTGTTTCCTTTGCTGTGCAAAAGCTTTTGATCTTGATGAAGTCCCAATAGTTCATTTTTGTCCTTGTTTCTCTTGCCTTTGGTGATGTTTCTGGGAAGAAGTTCCTGCAGCTAAGGTTTAAGAGATTGCTGCCTGTGTTCTCCTCAAGGATTTTGATGGATTCCTTTCTCACATTGAGGTCTTTCATCCATTTTGAGGTTTTTTTTTTTTTTTTTTTTTTTTGTGAGTGGTGTAAGAAAATGGTCTAGTTTAATTTTTCTGCATGTGGCTGTCCAATTTTCCCAACACCATTTGTTGAAGAGACTTTCTTTTTTCCACTGGACATTCTTTTCTGCTTTGTTGAAGATTAATTGATTGTATAATTATATTTTTACTTCTGGGCTTTCTATTCTGTTCCATTGATCTATGTGTCTTTTTTTGTGTCAGTACCATACTGTCTTCATGATGACAGCTTTGTAATAGAGCTTTAAGTCTGGAATTGTGATGCCACCAACTTTGGCTTTCTTTTTCAACATTCCTCTGGATATTCTGGGTCTTTTCTGGTTCCATATAAATTTTAGGATTATTTGTTCCAATTCTTTGAAAAAAAATGGTGGCATTTTGATAGGGATTGCATTAAACATGTAGATTGCTTTAGGTAGCATAGACATTTTCACAATATTTGTTATTCCAATCCATGAGCATGGAACACTTTTCCATTTATTTGTGTCTTCTTCAATTTCTTTCATAAGTAATTTATAGTTTTCTGAGTACAGATTTTTTGCCTTGTTGGTTAGGTTTATTCCCAGGTATTTTATGGTTTTAGGCACAATTGTAAATGAGATGAACTCCTTAATTTCCCCTTCTTCAGTCTTGTTGTGGGTGTATAGAAATGCAGCTGATTTCTGTGCATTGATATTATATCCTGACATTTTATTGAATTCCTGAACAAGTTCTAGCAGTTTTGGAGTGGAGTCTTTTGGGTTTTCCACATAAAGTATCATATCTTCTGCAAAGAGTGAGAGTTTGACTTCTTCGTTGCTGATTTGGATGCCTTTAATTTCTTTTTGTTGTGTGCTGAGGCTAGAAATTCTAGTACTATGTTGAATAGCAGTGGTGATAGTGGACATCCCTGCCATGTTCCTGATCTTAGTGGAAAAGCTCTCAGTTTTTCTCCATTGAGAATGTTATTTGGGGTAGGTTCTTCATAGAAGCCTTCGGTGATATTGAGGATGTACCCTCTATCCCTAAACTTTGAAGATTTTTTTTTTTAAAGATTTTATTTATTTATTTGACAGAGAGAAATCACAAGTAGATGGAGAGGCAGGCAGAGAGAGAGAGAGGGAAGCAGGCTCTCCGCTGAGCAGAGAGCCCGATGCAGGACTCGATCCCAGGACTCTGAGATCATGACCTGAGCCGAAGGCAGCGGCTTAACCCACTGAGCCACCCAGGCGCCCAACTTTGAAGATTTTTGATCGAGAAAGGATGCTATGCTTTGTCAAATGCTTTTTCAGCATCTATTAAGAGTATCATATGGTTCTTGTTCTTTCTTTTATTAATGTATTGTATCACATTGATGGATTTGCAGATGTTGAGCAAAACTTGCAGCCCTGGAATAAATCCCACTTGGTTGTGGTGACTAATCCTTTTAATTTACTGTTGGATCCTATTGACTACTATTTTCACATCTGTGTTCATCAAGGATATTAGTCTGTAATTCTCTTTTTTGATGGGTTCTTTGTCTGGTTTTGGGATCAAGGTAATGCTGGCCTCAGAAAATGAGTTTGGAAGTTTTCTTTTCATTTCTATTTTTTTGACGAGTTTCAGGAGAATAGGAATTAATTCTTCTTTAAATGCTTGGAAGAATTCCGCTGGGAAGCTGTCTGGCCCTGTGGTCTTGTTTGTTGGGATATTTTTGATGACTGCTTGAATCTCCTTACTGCTTATGGTTCTGTTCAGGTTTTCTATTTCATCCTGGTTGACTTGTGATAGTTTATCCATTTCTTCCAGATTGTCAAATTTGCTGGCATATAATTGCTCATAATATATTTTTATAATTGTTTGTATTTCTTTGGTGTTGTGATCTCTCTTCTTTCATTCATGATTTTATTTTTTTGGGTCCTCTCTCTTTTCTTTTTGATAAGTCTGGCCAGGGGTTTATCAATCTTACTAATTCTTTCAAAGAACCAGCTCCTAGTTTCATTGATTTGTTCTATTGCTTTTTTAGTTTCTGTTTCATTGATTTCTGCTCTGATCTTTATTATTTCTCTTCTTCTCCTGGGTTTAGACTTTACTTATTGTTCTTTCTCCAGCTCCTTTAGGTGTAGGGTTAGGTTGTGTATTTGAGATCTTTCTTGTTTCTTGAGAAAGACTTGTATCCCTATATATTTTCCTCTCAGGACTGCCTTTGCTATGTCCCACAGATTTTGAACTATTGTGTTTTCTTTATCATTTGTTTCCATGAATTTTTTCAATTCTTCTTTAATTTCCTGGTGAATATGCAGAGTTACCCACTTGATTTTGGGAATATTTTGGTCTCTTAGAAGGAGCTACCTTCCAAAATTTTAAAGAAAGAATATATAGTATTCTACATTTATTTATTTCTAATAATAAATAGATATTAATATATTAATAATAAATAGATATTTATTTCTAATAATAAATAAATATTAAGTATTTATTTCTTTATATCTTTCTTTATTCTTTATAATATAAAGTATATATATATATATATACACACACACACACACACACACACACACACAAATAAGGATAAACATGATGAAGGGATGGAATATGACTGTAAAGATGAAAACTTAGAAAAATTTCTAAAAAAGGAGTTGATGAGATAAGTTGGTTGGGATAAGAAAGAAAAAGAAAATGGAGAGATTTTGCTCAGGCTGGAGACTAGAACAAATCCTGTGCTAGATTTAGGGTATATTTTGATCTATTAGAAGAAGTTGTCTCCCATATTTTTTTTTAGAAGAAAAAACCCTATGTGTATACAAAAGATAAAGTTAGATACAATGAAAGATGAAATGTGACTCTAATAATAAATGTTCAAAAAGTTTTTTTAAAGAAAGATATTGTTAAGATAAACTAGTTAAAAGAAACATTAAAAGAGGAAAGAGTAAAAGTTAAAAAAATTAGAACAAGAAAAAAAGTAAAAAAAATTTAACTTTGCAAGACTAAAGAATCATGGGGAGAAATCCATGAATTCTGTGCTTTGCTTTCCCCTCCTCTGGAATTCTGCTCTTCTCCTTGATCAGTGAGCTTGGTCTTCACTGGATTTCTGGCTGATCTTCTGGGGGAGGGACCTGTTGTAGAGATTCTTAAGTGTCTTTGCCTGAGGCGGAATTGCACTGCCTTTGCCAAGGGCCAGGCCAGGTAATCTGCTCCGGTTAGCTCTCTAGAGTTTTTGCTCCCTGAATGCTTTTCATAGAGCTCTGGAGGACCAGAATGAAAATGGCATCCTCCCAGTCTCTGGCCCCAAGGAGCCGAGAGCGTGGGGTCCTATTCTTCAGTGCGCCCTTGGAGGCAAGTGCTCAACCACTCCCATTTTCCTGGTCTCTGACCGCACTCTGAGCTCACCCGGCCTGTGACCAAACGTCTCTCTCTCTGGCACACAGCCCCATTTAGAGTCTCCAAACCCAGCAGATCCCTGCTGCTCTTCCAGGGGGTTTCTTCCTGGATTTGCCACTTGTGGGGGTCCCTGCTCAAAGAGCAGTGGTGTGACTGTGCCACGGATCACAGTTTAAGGTAACCCCAAGTTGAGAGTTCACTCCTTTGCTCTGTCTCTGTAGCCAGCTTCCCCGCTCTAATATCTGCAAGCTCTGCTGCACTCAGACACCCCAATTCTTCTGTGACCCTGGGGGACCTGAAACTACACTGTCCCTGTGAGGGCTCCACCCCCACTTAGGCTCTGGGGTGATGTCCATCAGTGGAGCAGGTTCTGAAGGTTCTGATTTTGTGCTCTGTTGCTCCACTGCTTGCCGGGAGCTGGCCCCTCCTCCCATGGTCTATCTTCCCTTGGCTTTGGATTCATTTCTTCACACATCCTACCTTTCAGAAAGTGGTTGATTTTCTGTTTCTAGAATTGCTGCTTTTCTTCTCTTCAATCTCCTGTTGGATTTGTAGGTGTTTGAAATGGTTTGATAACTATCTAGATGAACTCCTGCTACCTGATGTCATCTCAGCTTGCTGCTACTCTGCCATCTTGACTCCTCCCCCAACATAATTGAACATTATATGCCATGGACAGCAGCTGTCCATTGTCCCTGAGCAACCACAACATTATCACTATCTTCTATGAGGTTGACTACTTTAGATACCTCATATAAGTATAATCATGTAGTATCTGTGCTTCTGTGATTAGCTTAGGTCACATAGCATAATATCCTCAAGGTTCATCCATGTTGTCACAAATGGCAGGATTTTATGATTGTTTAAGACTGGGTAATATCCCATTGTATAGAGATAGCACATTTTTTTTTTTAATTCACTGATGAATCTTTAGGTTCTTTCCTCATCTTAGCCATTGTGAATGATGGGAGTACACAACACATATCACTTTCAGATCCTGGTTTTCATTAAAAAAATAATCCTGACTGTATACCTAGAAGTAGGATTGCTGGGCTATAGGTTAGCTCTATTTTTAATTTTTTGACAGACAGACCTCCATACTGTTTTCTAGACTGGTCACACCAATTTGAATTCCTACCAATAGGAATTCCTAACATTTCAATTTTTCCACATCCCTGCTACCATTTTAATTATGTTATGTTGGTCACTATATATGGCACATCATTAGTTTCTGACGTTGTGTTCCATGATTCACTGCTTGTGTAGAACACCCAGTGCTCCATGTAATCCATGCCCTCCTTAATATCCACCACCAGGCTAACCCATCCCCCCACCCACCTCCCTTCTAAAACCCTCAGTTTGTTTCCTGGAGTCTGGAGTCTTTCATGGCTCATCTACCCTTCTGATTCCCCCTCTTCATTTCTCCATTCCTTCTCCTAATGTCCTCCATGCTATTTCTTATATTCTACAAGTAAGTGAAACCATATGATAATTGACGTCCTCTGCGTGAGTCATTTCACTCAGCATGATCTCCTCCAGTCCCATCCATGTTGATGTAAAAGTTGGGTATTCATCCTTTCTGATGGCTGAGTAATATTGCATTGTATATATAGACCACATCTTCTTTATCCATTTGTCTGTTGAAGGGCATCTCAGCTCCTTCCACAAGTTAGCTATTGTGGACATTGCTGCTATGAACATTGGGGTGCATGTGCCCCTTCTTTTCACTACATCTATATCTGTGGGGTAAATACCCAATAGTGCAATTGCTGAATCATAGGGTAGTTCTATTTTTAATTTTTTGAGGAATTCCACACTGTTTTTCAAAGTGGCTATACCAGCCTGCATTCCCAGCAGAAGTGTTAGAGGGTTCCCCTTTCTCCACAACCTCTCCAACATTCATTGTTTCTTGCCTTGTCCCTTTTTTTGCCATTCTAACTAGTGTAAGGCTAACATTTGTTACGTTCTGGATTTTCTTGATAATAGCCATCCTGACTGGTATGAGGTGATACCTCACTATGGTTTTTATTTGCATCTCCGTGGTGATCGGTGATGTTGAGCATCTTTTCAAGTGTCTGTTACCTGACTGGATGTCTTCTTTGGAGAAATCTCTATTCAAGTTCTTTGCCCATTTTTTAACTGGATTATCTGCTTTGTTTTTGTTGTTGTTATCCTAGAGATCTGCCATACAACATTGAACCTATAGTTAACAACACTGCATTGTACACTTAAAAATATTTTTTAAAAGTAGATCTCATGTTAAATGTTCTTAATGCAATAAAAAAAGAAAAACTGTACTTACTTTGTCAGACCAACATGAAGATTATATGATAGCATTTGTGCAGAGCAAGTAGTGTCTGCGATATAGTAAATATTCAGTAAGCATTCTCTGTCATTGTTTTTATATTTATGCTGGTCTTTTTCAGGCTTTGAATCCTTGATATTTGTCTTCTATACTTATTGTTTGTACTCTGTCACCTTTTTGCTTTTCTTTTCATCTGCATTCTGTGAGAGCCTGTGAAGGTCCAGTCTATTGAGCATGAGATGGGGGATGAGTGAGATGTGGGGCAGTGGAGGAGCTGAGCCTCTGGCCTGTCACTGTGACCCCGTTTTCCCAGCTTGATGTCTTCTCACAGTGTGTTTGCAATGGAAGAACCAGAGCTGAGTGTTCTGTGCTTGGGTTTCTGGTTGACCAGACCAACACTACAGCTGCATGCGGTAGCTCATGTGGCTTCACCTTGGCCCTTCTACCCAGCATGATAATGTAGGGCCCTCCACCCCTTCTCTCCCCAGCCCCAAGCTGTCCTTACTGCAGAGTCAAAGAATCCCAAAGTGTTCAGGGAAATCTCTGTGCCAGGAATATTATCAGCCATAGTGAAGACTAACACATCAGAAAAATTCCCACACAACCATGATCATTATTAAGACTGAAATATCTTGAGAAATTCTAGCACAGCAGGATTTTATGAGCATAGAGCAACAAGAACAAAATGCAATGACCTAATACTCAATGAACACAGTAAGAAAGAGAAAATAGCACTATTATATAAAATTCTTTTAAAAAGCAAAAAGGCGTGTAATATGCAAGTTAGGTTTTCCTCCCAAAATGCTGCACACTGAACAATACCAGAATACCACTAGTTCATGATAACAAAGACAGATATTCCCACTTGTAGATATTTGAGGCAGCTAGGGGTTGGCTGACCTTGTTTTCAGGCTGAAGGTTGTCCTCAAGTCTGGTTTACATACCTCTTCCTTCAGGGATCCATGCTTAAACTAGCCTGCTCTGTGCACAGGGAAGGACAGGACCATGAGAGAACTTGCCTAAACACATGGTCACATGTCTAGCCGCGTGTCCCAGGTTTCATAGTCCACTGACCAAAACAAGTCCCACAGCCAAGCTCAGAATTGGTGAGGCCAGAAGTGGAGGAAGAAGGAGTGATCATTTACTGAACAATTGTGCAAGGTACCTCAACAATCTAGTTAAAAGATATTTCTTAAATTCATTAAAATAGTTGCCTTAGAAAAAGAGGTAAGAATGAGTTGTGAGGATAAAAGGATGTAAAAGACAAAGAAGTATGTCTTGATCCACCTATGGCAATGTTTCATAAACTGTGGGTTATATTAACTTAAATCTCTATCTTTGTGTTTGAAACAAAATAAAAATCTCCCAATATTTATTGAATGTTTGTGTATCCAGTATTAATTAAGGGCACTGCATGGAATATTAAGAACTAACATTGTCATGTTTCCTTGACCGAGAATTTCAAACTTGTAGAGTTGGAAATCAAGTAGAAATGACAGACTGTTAAAAGCTCTAAGAAGTGAATCTTTAGGGTGCTCTGAACTTAGACAAAAGAGAGACTGATTTGTCTGAGAAGTCAAGGAAGGGTCTGGAAAAAGTGACAGAAAGCTAAGGTCTGAAATAAAAAGAGGTATTTCCAATGCACGGAGGTATTTTCCAATGGCAGAATTAGACCCTAAAGTCGGAGAAAGAAAAATAATTTCCAAAAATCAAAAGGAGGTAACTTTGCCAGGAGTCTGGAAAGGAAAACCTGAGTCAGAATCTATGGAGTTTGATAGGCTTGAAGAGAGTGACAAAATTTCCTTTCCTAAGAAAAATGGGAGGGTTTTAAGGCAGAAGGGACAGGATCACTAATCACTAGCTCTTCTGTGGTTTCATTCCTATTTTTAAGTTCCTTTGGGTTTATGAGTTCGTTTATGTGAGGCAAGTTGATTGTGTGCCCACTGTTATTTTTAGAAATTTCTACAATGTATCTCAATGAAGAAATTTTACAAAGAATGCATTATTTGTTATTTGATGTCTTGAGGGGATTGAGTTATGTTTACCTTTGAAAAACGTATTTGCCCAAAGATTCAGAGTTAAATTACCCTGACACAAATACTTCTTGGGATTTTGGATTGTTATGTTGATACCACATTGGTAGAAACTCAACTGTATGCACAGTCTATATTATATTAGGTCAGTGACATCAGCACAAGGCACCTGTCTCTGAGATTTTGACTCACTGTGTTGTCCACACCTGGCAGTTACTGTGGATGTCAGACAGTGGGGAGGAGAGAGGAAGAAAGAAAAGCACATTTCTTCTTAGTGGTCACATGGAGAGTTCGACTTCCCTTAGCATTTGGTCAGATCCACTAATAAAGCTATTATGATTACAAAAAGCAATATAAACCACTTTGCAGTAATCCCTAATGCTAAATCATATTTGGGAGGTTCGGTGAATCACACCGTTACAAAGTAAATCAGATTAGTTGCTTTCAAGGACATTGGGAAAAAGAATTTTGGAAACCACATCATGGAGAACAATATTTGTATACTTGAAAACAAATTACTTAATGTTTGTGTGTAATGGTAATAATAGGTTTAGTATTCCCTGATATAATATGATTGCCATTATTACAAAGAAAATTATGTGGGTCTGAATAAGTAATTTCTTGATAATTATGTATATAAGAAAAATTACTAAATCAAGATATCCCCTGATATTAAGAACTTAATTATTTTGGTCCATTATAGGCTCATTGAATTTCCCTCTGTTTGTAAGTTTGGAAGATCTTTCATACAGACCTTCTGTAGTAATTAATTACATTCTCACCATCATTAAGTCAAACTATATTGTGTTTAATGCTCACTATAGAAATGGAAGCCCAAAGTAAAAATGAACTTAGTAAAAAAGAAAATATTGTAATCTTAAGGTTCTGTTTTCTTGATATAAATTTACATTTATTCTGCCACATTGATTATACCCACCCCATCATTGTATATAAATGTGTTACTGTTTGATGTAAAAAATCGAATGTCAGCACTATGATGACAGGATTTTTTTTTTTTTTTGGTCTGTCATGTTCCCCTCATCTAGAAAAAAAATGTCTGGTTCAGAACATCACTGTATCACCACCTTCCTGTCTATATGCTGAATAAATGACCATTCCAGTAGTATTATCTCATACTAATATTTATTGAGTCTTACACAGTCAAATTTAGTAGGGAAAAAGACATCACAAAGTTGAAATACCTTTCACATTTTGGAAACCACACTCTATTTAAATAAGTCACATACTACCTCAAATCATATTTGAAAAGAAGCCTAATACATGAACAAACAAATCAATTAATTCATTTATTAATAGGTGATATTAAATCATGTCCTTCCTGTAGGCAATTAGGGTTGGCAAACATCCCGAGTCTTTCAAAGCCATTGACTAATGTCACCAGGGTTGGCATGTGTGTTTAACCAGGAAAAATGATATTGTACTGCAGTTACTTTACTTCTTGAAACCTCATCTCTATTTAAGAATAATAAGAACATTGCACTGGATTAGTACTTGGGTTTGATGAAGAATGAAAGCACTTAGTCAATATCAGGCACATAGATGGTAGTTGGTATTTCCTCCTCATCATCTTTGCTTTCAGGGAGATGGCAAACTTCCCAAACTTTGCCTCTGGTTTGGTACAGTCCTTATCTACTCAGCATTTATTAACTTTAGGGTATCAATGCCTGGACTCATTAAGTACTTCTAGTGTCATCTATGGCAGTGTATAATTTGGGAATAAAGTTTTCATGAAAACACCATGCTAATTGGGTCTCTACAATGCCCCCCAAAATATATACATATGTATGTATTTTTTAGATTTTATTTATTTATTTCAGAGAGAGAGAGCAAGAGTGAGCATAAGAGTGAGTCAAGGTGGGGGGTGATGAACAAGAGAGAAGCAGACCCCCTGCTGAACAGGGAACCCGAGGTGGGGCTCAGCCCCAGGACCCTGAGATCATGACCTGAGCCAAAGGCAGATGCTTAATGACTGAACCACCCAGGTGTCCCAAATATGCACATATTTTAATAAAGTTTTTTTTAAACCAATGATTAGCAAGGTATTTCATTTAAATAGACATCTTCAATTTATGTCACTTCATAATGATGAATCTCTACTTTTCTTCCCTTGAGTGGAAGATAAAATATTCAAAATCTTGACACATAAATTTTAGCTTGTCTCTCTAATGCTCAAACAATATACCAGATTGGACTCCACATGTGACACAGTCACAATGATCCCTATAAAAAAAGACTGCATGTAGAAGGCTCATCTCATGTTCATAGGGATGTGCCTGAATTATAAACATTAAGACCTGTGATCTAGTTCTAGCACCTTCAGTTAGTAGCACCCATACTTCTCCTTTACAGCTTTTATCAGAAGTGTTAGTGTTTATCTGTGCCCCTTCTTTCTCCCCACCCCACACTGTTATGAGGCCCATAAGTACAGAAGCACATCTCTCCTTCTCCTCATTGTCTATCATTCTGAGAGATAAATAGGAGCCATAGATGAGAATCTATGAACAGATATTAGTGGGCTTTAAATAGAAAATGTGCCAACAATTTAGCCACTTTCTAAGATTAGTAAAAATTCTTAGTGATCCTCCAAACCATATACAAAATTACCTGTGTAATGATGATTCTCACAGTTACCAACAAATTACTCAGGAATCTCAATCCTGTTCAACAGTAGATTAACCCACAGTGTAACGTGGATTAAACACATTGTATGATGCAGTGAGTGTAAGAAAACATCATCCATATCTTAATAATGTAAGTCATATGAGGATTCCTTTGAAGGAAAAATCCAGAGGATTATGTCATTCTATTAAAGGATGGGCTTAACAACAGAAGGTATTAAATATAATTAAAGAAAGCTGAGAAGTAGGGAATAGATAATGTTTTATATTTAGCCAGTCCAGAAAAAAAAAGAATTTTCATGATGATAGTTTCATTTCTGAAATACTAGACTGAGGGATTTTTCTGGAATGAATGTTTATTCTCCTCCTATCTTCTACTTTTGGGGAACTTTCTTTCCATTATCATCTCTTTTCTGATACATTTTCCTCAAACAAAAATCACTGTTATAATCTCCACTTCCTTTCTGCTCTCAAAAAATGTGCTCATGACCACTGGAAGCAGGGACTTGGGCGATGCATATTTTCAACCACAGTAGGGGTTCCATATACAGCCACACCCCCATGGAAGTGACATAACTGGAGTCATCTCTCACGGAGCTCACAGTCAAGGGACAGTGATATGCTGCAAACCCATGAACAAGTAAATATGAAATATAAATTCAGATAGGGATACATAGTCTAAAGAAAATAAATAGGATTAACTCAAGTGGTTTCTGAATGGATAGAGGCAGAGGAGGGGTCATCTGAGAACTGGGTGTTGGAAGGAACTAGCCACATAGGAGTGAGACCAAGCATGAACAACGGACAAATGAGTGTTGGGGTAGATATGAGGTTGGTGTTCTAGGAGGGCCATTCTTGCTGAATTACTTCAAATGATCACCAGGAAGGTAGGAATATGAGATGAACTCCATCTTCCCAATTCAGTTTTCATTCCAGTACCCTCAGGACTCAGCTGCATGTAGTCAGTAGATGTGTCAAATGGATGAAGGAATGAAGGAATCCATCATCTAATGACTTAATCCCTGCATCATAAAACATACAAGCAAGATTATAAATATTAGGGAATAGATAACTTATAACATTTTCAACTGCTGATATTGCATATAATTTTTACATTTAGATTTATATAATTTTTAATTTCCATAGTCTCCGTGAGGCAAGGTCAACGTTTCCTGCACTCCTCGAGTGGGTAAGCTTCCATTAATACCATGGTTCTTTCCTCAAAATTTGTTTAGGGAAATATATCCTTCTAAAGGAAAATGTGTCACATATTTGAAAATTTAAGAAAAAAATATCTCAAACTCTTGTTGTGAATGGAAGTGACATAAAGAAAGTTTGCTCTACTGGCTCCTAATTATTCTTTCCAAATCATGGTGATATGAAGTCATGCTTGCTCCAGTGGATAGATAAGGTCAGCGGGATTTATAGAAAGTACTGTCACAGTAAGTAAGGAGACGTCGGAAAACTGTCCTGCTCTGCTTCTCACACGTCCTCACTTTCCATAAAATTTTAAGAAGGAACCCACTTTGTTTAGCCTTCAAAAGACTCCAAGAGACATAATGATAGGATTCTCTATTTTTGCCACCCCTGCTGAGAAGAGAATCTTTGCAGAGAATTTTACCACTATCTTCTTGAATTCATGTTTATGTCTTGTTTTGTTTTCTTGCAATTTTTTTTTCTTTTGATAATGTCTCTTCATGGTGGCCAGGTAAATAGAGCAAAATTCCAAAATTGTTTAGCCTTTTTTTTTTTAATGTGAAATTACATACCTATTATGAAATCACCCACTAACTTTCAAAAATGACGTCGGACCACAATCTATCTCATAGTCCCTTTTTTGAAATTTTACCTTAACTGCAAAGTCAAAGTATATTTTACCTCATCATAATAAGACACCCATACTAAGGAAGAGACATGGTAGTTTAGTTAGTGGATTCCACTATGCAGCTGTCTAATTTGTCTTCCTTGATGGTGCCCTAAAACCATAGACAATTTGTTTTATTCTTTTGAGCCCACAGTTGGAAACATTTCTAGACAACTATGGGAAGTATGGGCATGGAGACAGACAGAAAAGCAAGAAGAGAATCCCTCAGTTGCTAGGAAAAGAATTAGAACTGTCTGTGCTGACAAAAACGAGGCTCAGGGTAAAACCTTGGTCTTCACAGTTAGGAAGGCTTCTGTTCCCTTGTGGAGAAAAAGGACTATGCCCCCTCACTGTGGGGGACAAAGAGCTTGGCTTTCAGGTAGTGTTTTCCTGAGGAAAGGGCCTTTCTGATAGTCTAAGTCCTGAAATGCCACTGTGGGTCTGAACTACACTGATGAACTTCCTTTTGCCAAAATTTTATGTGAATGAAATGGTTTAGTGGTGCTGTTGTCTAAGAACAGAGAGCTGATTACCTCACAAGGTTTCTTCTGTCATAAATAAAGACGAATTTTTTGATCAGCGTTGCAAGAGCAAGAAGCCATTTGCTTATCATTTATAAATTAAACTATAGCCTAGTTTTAATTTAGTATAAACTTGAAGAAAATAATTTTTGTAACCTTCTTGCGGTGTTAGTGACTTCATTATACTTTGGAAATGCTATAGATAAGGCATCTATTGCCATAGTAATAAAATTTTAAAGATTTGCTTTTTTAAAAAAGATTTTTTAATATATTTATTTGACAGAGAGAAAGAGAGGGAGAGGGGGTAAGCAGGCTCCCTGTTTAGCAGAGAGTCTAATGCATGGCTCCATCCTAGGACTCTGAGACCATGACCTGAGCCAAAGGCAGAGGCTTAACCCACAGAGCCACTCAGGTGTCCCTAAAGATTGGCTTTTTTGAAAAGACAGCTCTTCATTCAGTACTGATGGTCCAAAAAAGCTCTCTTAATAAACATATAAATGCATATACAGACATACACAGTACAATATATATACTATCTTATCCCGAATTAGAGTATGAAGTAATACATATTTTCATCTCAATTTTAAGTATGTTTTTGTAGCTTGGTTTACTTTAAAAAATAAATATGATCAATGTATTCAACTGGGAAAAATATCAACTTACTGGGAATATGAAAGAGTAAATAGAGATCCTTATATTTCTAGCATAATTAAAAAAAAATGAAAATATTTGGTAAGTTAATATTTGTCAAAATTATGAATTATTTGGGTTTTTAAGAATTAATATAAATATTTAAATTGATATTTACTAAATGATAACTTGAATATTTACATGCCATGTTGTAATATAGTTAATAGAATACATAATTCATCAACTCAGTGAACTATTTCATTTTATTTTTTAAAATGTAATTGAGTAAATTTTGTACATTAAAATACTTTGATCATACCTATTAAATTTTTAGTGGAATCAAGTATTCAATATTTAATAAATAATATTAAGTAATATTAAGTGATAAAGTTTATAATGGCTCCTTTTTTTTTTTAGTATGGTTGAATTTCTGAATTTTACAATTACATTGTTTTCCAGATTAATCATGGTAATTTTACCTTGCCTGACTCATGCCATAAATGACCTAAAGACAATGTTAGGCATGTTAGTTGACGCCGTCCCCAAAGCCAGTTAACTTTGCCTATCATATGGCTTAATTATTTAAGTATCAAGCAAGGCTCAAGTAAAAAGATTTTGAAAAGGAAGAAAAAAGGAGGAAGAGAAGTAGGGAGGAAAGATGAAAAAGGAAGATAAAAATAGAGGGAAGCGAGGGAGAGAGGGAAAGAAAGAGAAAACACTTTTGAAAACAGGCAAAGGAAAATCCAAATAACTTTAGGTATTTAGTTATTGCTGCATGTGATATCAAATGAAAAGCAGTGCCTTCATGGTAAGGGTGATGGGGGAACCAATGACAATGGCTCGGGTGGGCTAACCATGCCACAGGAGGCCGCATCTTCTTTATGTGGTAGAGATCTGTGGAATAACAAATCATAGAATAAAAAAATTCATGACATACACCTGCGGTCTTATCTGTCATGACCCTCTAGGAAGGGCCTGGATGTTCTGGAAAGCAAAATATGTTAGGCATGTGGGAGGTAACACTTCAGAATACTGAAATTTGTCCCCTTTTTATCAGTTAAAGGCATAATTCAAAATGTACTATGAACACGTTGGCTTTGTGAAGAGGGCATGCCAAGTCAATGAAGACACTTTAAGTTTCTGGATAACTACTTTGTGACTGGAGCAAGGGTTTTAGTTGTACTACAGATGGAGTGGATGCTGAATTGAACAGAAACTCTGAAATTTTTTCTTGAAACTGTTTGTGCTGTGATGTTGCTCTTTCTTCCTTCACTCCTCTTCATGGGACATGTGCTCCAGAACTTTCTGGGCAGTACACAAACTAAGCGGGATTTACGAGAGCATTTTTCCCAAGTAACTTTGTTCATTCTCATGTTGAAGGACTGTTGCCTGTAGGATATCATAGATAAATGTCACGTTGGGTTCAAGTGTAAGGACCTGTGTTGTTGTATGAGTGTGTTTCATTTGAGTAATAATGCTGACATGTACTAGCTGAGGAAATTCAGAAATGTGCTACCTTTAAGAGCCTTGATTGTCTTTGCATAAGGTATAGTTACTACTCATACCAACTCCTGGGTTTCTTGTAAGCATACACGTGAGAACACATGAAATGCACATTATTGGATAATGTAGTAAAGCACACAAATGGAGCACTAACAACTCCTGCCAATATCATTATTTTTATTTATTTATTTATTTATTTATTTATTTATTTATTTATTTATTTGACAGAGAGAGGGATCACAAGTAAGCAGAGAGGCAGGCAGAGAGGGGGGGAAAGCAGGCTCCCTGCTGAGCAGGGAGCCAGATGTGGGGCTGGATTCCAGGACCCTGAGATCATGACCTGAGCTGAAGGCAGAGGCTTTACCCACTGAGCCACCCAGGTGCCCCCATTATCATTATTTTTTTTTTAAGATTTTATTTATTTAACAGAGAGAGAGATCACAAGTAGGCAGAGAGGCAGGCAGAGAAAGAGGGTGAAGCAGGCTCCCTGCTGAGCAGAGAGCCTGATGTGGGGCTCGATCCCAGGACCCTGAGATCATGACCTA
>NC_081560.1:121754501-121757174 GCF_022355385.1 Mustela nigripes | reverse complement strand
TTTTATTTATTTAACAGAGAGAGAGATCACAAGTAGGCAGAGAGGCAGGCAGAGAAAGAGGGTGAAGCAGGCTCCCTGCTGAGCAGAGAGCCTGATGTGGGGCTCGATCCCAGGACCCTGAGATCATGACCTGAGGTGAAGGCAGAGGCTTAACCCACTGAGCCACCCAGGTGCACCTCATTATTTATTTTTTTTTAAGATTTCATTATTTATTTGACAGAGAGAAATCACAAGTACATGGAGAGGCAGGCAGAGAGAGAGAGGGAAGCAGGCTCCCTGCTGAGCAGAAAGCCCAATGCGGAACTCCATCCCAGGACCCTGAGATCATGAACTGAGCCAAAGGCAGTGGCTTAACCCACTGAGCCACCCAGGTGCCCCCCCATTATTTTTTTAAAAATTTTTAGATTTGAGTATGTTTTACACACAGTGTCACACAAGTCCAGGTGCATGGCACAATGATTCACTTTATACCTTATGTTGGGCTTACCCCAAGTGTAGCTCCCATCTGTCACCATAAACACTATTACAATGATTCTATTCCTCTCATGCCTTTCATCCCCATGACTTACTCACCCCGCAGTTGGAAGCCCGTGTCTCCCCTTTGCCCATTCTGACCTTCCTCAACCTCCTTCCCTCTGGCAACCATCTGTTTGTCCTCTGTGTTTATAGGTCTTATTCTGCTTTTCATTTGTTTATTCGTTTTGTTTTTGAGGATCCACATGTCAGTGTATCATATGGTTATTTGTTATTTCTTATTCTTACTTATTTCACTTAGCTCAGCACCCTCTAGGTTCATCCATATTGTTACAAATGTCAAGATATCATCCTTTTTTGTGGTTGAATAATATTCCAGCATATAATATAGAATTACATCTATCAGTAGACATTTGAGTTGCTTCCATATCTTGGGTATTGTAAATAATGCTGCTAAAAACATAAGGGTGCATATATCTTTTTGAATTAGTATTTTTGTATTCTTCAGTAATTTTAATAGTGGAATTGCTAGATCATCAGAAAGCCTTGTTTTTAATTTTTTTGAAGAACCTGCATATTGTTTTCCATAGTGGCTGCAGTTTGGATTCCCACCAACAGAGCATAAGGGATCCTTTATCTCCACATCCACATCTTCACCAGCACTTGCTTTTTTTTTTTTTTTTTTTTTTTTTTTTGCCATTCTGACAGGTGAGAGGTTAGATCTCATTGTAATTTTGATTTGCATTTCTGTGCTGATGAATAATTTAGAACATCTTTTCGTGTGTATCTGGCCATCTGTGTCTCTTTGTCAAGTGACTGTTCATGTCTCCTGCACATTTTTAATTAAATTATTTGGGGGGTTTTTGGTGTTAAGTTGCTTAAGTTCTTGATATATTTTGGATACTATCTAACCCTTAATTGATTATGTGTTCTGCAAACATCTTCTTCCATTCAGTAGGTTGTTTTTTAGTTTTGTTTATCCTTTCCTTTGTTTTTGCAGAAGGTTTTGTTTTGATATAGTCCTGATAGTTTATTTTTGCTTTTGTTTCCTTGCCTCAGAAGACATATCCAGAAAAAAATGTTGCTATAGTCAATGTCAGAGAAATTATTGTCTGTGCTCTTTTCTAGGATTTTTATGATTTCAGGTCTCACATTTAAGTCTTTAATTGATTTTTATTTTAATTTTTTATATGGTATAAGAATGTAGTCCAGTTTTCCCAATACCATTTGTTTTCTTTTAACATTTGATTTATTTATTTGACAGAGAGAGATCACAGGTAGACAGAGAGGCAGGCAGAGAGAGAGAGAGAGAGAGGGAAGCAGACTCCCCGCTGAGCAGAGAGCCCCATGCGGGACTCAATCCCAGAACTCTGAGATCATGACCTGAGCCCAAGGCAGCGGCTTAACCCACTGAGCCACCCAGGCGCCTCAATACCATTTGTTGAATAGACTTTTTTCCATTGAATATTCTTTTTCTTAAAGATTTATTTACTTTAGAGAAAGAGAGCACACAAGCAGAAGGAGGGACAGAAATCCTCAAGCTGATTCCCCTCTGAGCACAGAGCCCAACTCAGGGCTCAGACCCAGGACCCTGAGATCATGATCTGAGCCAAAACCAAGAGTCAGCTGCTTAACCGACTGAGCCAGCCATGTTCCCCACCCATTGCATATTCTTGCCTCTTTGGTCAAAAACTGATTGACCATATAACAATGGGTTTATTTCTGGGCTCTTTATTCTGTTCCATTGATCTATGTGTCTGTTTTTGTGACAGTACCATACTGTTTTGATTTTGATAGCTTTGTACGGTATATTTTGAAATCTGGGATTGGGATGCCTCCAGTTTTGTTCTTTTTTAAGAGTGCTTTAGCTATTTGAGGTCTTTTCTGCTTCCTTACTCATTTTGTGATTGTTTGTTCTTGTTTGGTGAAAAATATTTTTGGTGTTTTGAGAGAGAGTGTATGAAATTTGTAGTTTGTTGGTAGTATGGACATTTTATTTATTTTTTTTAATATAATTTTTTTATTTTTTATAAACATATATTTTTATCCCCAGGAGTACAGGTCTGTGAATCACCAGGTTTACACACTTCACAGCACTCACCAAAACACATCCTTCCCCAATGTCCATAATACCACCCCCTTCTCCCAAACCCCCTCCCCCCAGCAACCCTCAGTTTGTTTTGTGAGATTAAGAGTCAC
>NC_081560.1:121633600-121699501 GCF_022355385.1 Mustela nigripes | reverse complement strand
TGTTGGTGGGAAAACAAGGCAATTATGCATCTTTCCAAGTGGATGAGGTTTAGAACTGGGAACCCTTTGCTCTTGTCTCCCAGCAGCACTTGCCCCGTCTGTCTGCCCCACCCCCTCCTGTTTCTGTACCTTGGGTGCAGCCTGCATAATGGGCTCACTTCAGGTCTCCCCTCCTGTGTCTCAGGTGAAGCTTGACAATGGGAAACAAACACAATGAAAAGTGGACCCAACTGGGAACAAAACTTGGGATTTAAACTAAATTTCAACTACATGTCTTTAAAGTTATCATCATTAAATGTGAAGCTCATATTCTGCCAAGGTTTGCTGAAGGTCAAATAAGCTCGTGTTATCTCTGTTCCAGTTTGTTAGCAAAAACATGGCTAAAATGATGGTTAATTGTATGTCTCATCCAAGTTTTCATAGGAAATTGTGAAAATATCTTTCAAGGTCTTTGGGATTAAATTCATTGGATCTCTAGGTCTTTTCCAAATACAATAAGGTGTTCAGTCACTGATGACTGGATGTAGGTTTGTGCTTCTAACTACTTACTCCGAAGAAACTGAGGATATTTACATCTCTGGTTAACATATTTTATGCTCAATGGGTTCATAAATTTGCCATCGGAAGAATTCTGGTGTAATGGTTCACCATTGGTTACTACTTAGTCTTTTACTGGAAACGAAGATTTCTAAAAGTGCAAAATTTGGCAACTCTGTGTGTAGAAAAAGGAGATGTGTAAGAAAGATATAAGGCATGGGGATGCATTTGTGTTGAAGGTAAAAGAAAGCAATTCTGTCCTAAATGAAACTGGTTGTTTGCAGAGAAATGGCTTGAGACAAACTTGGAATGCAAAACAAAGTTGTAGGTTTGTGAAGAGAAATCTTTGGAAAGGAATTTTCGGTGTGGTCAGGACAGACTAAGATTGGAATAGATGATATAAGTACATCAGTGTAAGACTGAAATTCTGTTATCTCTGTTAAAAACACAAAAGTTTTCTTGAGTTGTTGGTGCTCTTTTTGGTAGAATGTAAACAGCTATTTTCTCTTTGGCTACTAAGAAAAACCAGTTTCTATGTTTGGCCTTTATCAGGTCTTTGAAATCCCTAATCCTATTTATTAGGCAGGTGCCTAAAACTTTCTAATGTTTTAACAAACTTCTCCAAGATTTAAGTCGTGAACACAGTCTTGTTGACTAATCAGACTTGTTTGGTAGTTACAGTCTGGTATAAGGTCCTCACTGGACTTTCTGGCTATTGAAGTGTTATGTGACACAGAAATAATGGAGCTCCTTTGTCAATTGCATACTAATGAATTCTCATTAACAATGTCCATTTCTGAATCTGTCATTTATAATTGTTCTTATTTGCTTGCAAAATAAGGTTTATCCTCCAGGAGTCTCATAAAAAGGACTTCTAGGACAAATACATGTATTCAGTATCTTTAAGATCATAACTAAAATGGGTAAAAACTTCCTAAACTAGCAGGGCTCCTGGATGGTTCCATCTCTGATAGTCATTTACCCTAGAAGCCATCTCCTACAATTGGAAACAAAGGCTTTAACCATGTATCCAACAGCTCCCCAGGTTAAAGAGAGCCTCAGAGCTCACTATGGGACTCCCAGGACTTACTTAGGACTGAGCATATAATAGGCAAAACCAGATGCTTGCTCAGCAGGACTCAAAATGATACTTCTCAGGCCCTGGATGCACTCAGCCAAGAGTTAAATGAAGTCAGAGAAGGAATTCTGGAGACTGTCTAATATTGCTTCACCATTTTGGATGTGAAAAATTTCCTCACATGTGTTTTTTTTTTTTAAATATATTTTATTTATTTATTTGACACAGACACACACACACACACACACACACACACACACAGAAAGAGAGGAAGCACAAGCAGGGGGAGTGGGAGAGGGAGAAGGAGGCTTCCACCAAGCAGGGAACCTGATGTGGGCCTCAATCCCAGAACCTGGGAATCATGACCTGAGCCAAAGGCAGACACTTAACAACTGAGCCCCCAGGTACTACACATGTTGTTTTAACATTACAATTAACTCCTGGTATGTGTCCCAATTAATAGGGAACATCTGTGATCAATTAAGATCAAGATGTCCACAGATCTATTTGACAAAATTGGAAATTGGGGCTCTTATCTCATAGATGTGATCATAATTTAGGGCCTAATACTTGTTTTATGCTCATCCTTTTGCATGTGCTGATGCACGGACCCTTTGCTGCCCATCATGACCCCTGGAGCCATACCTCGGGCCCCTGGACCTAGCCCGGGACAGACTCTAACTGTGGCACAGCACACCCCCCCATTTCAGCAGGAAGCAGCCAGAGCAGTCATCATCCCATTTGCTAAGGGCAGTTAGGGTTACTGTTCCAGGGAGAATGAGGAAATGATAGGTGGGGCGAGGTAGGGAGGGATAGATATGGGGCCATGTGCAAAGGCTCACAGAAATCCTGAAAGTGTGGAGGCATGGGAAAGCCAGAGATCAGAGAATAACTGGAACCACCCTGCCCTATGTGTGTGTGGGGCGGTGTCTTTTATGATAACCACCTGTGACCTATAAAGAGTAACCAGACCCTGAGAAGGAAGGAAGCCCCTGAAGGTGTTGTCATGAGTCCCTGCTCAATGGTAGTATCAATAGAAATGTTAAAGAGATTTCAGGTCCCTGGTTAGCTTTCTAAAAAGACCAACCCCAAAGGCCCTCATTGCCAAAGGTTGCTGATCTTTTCTGAGCTACAGTTTCTCATCAATAACAGGGCAGTAATCATACATAACCAATGAGATTAAACAAGCAATTATAAGTGGCTTCACCATTTCCCATATGACTCAGTTTACTGACGGTCAGGGGAGGGAAAGTATTAGCAACACTATTACCACCAGAAGGAGGAAGAATACCAAGGCCACAGAATTTAAAAATAAAATTTCCTTAAAAAAATTAAAATAATGAAATTTCCTAGCACTGAATTATAAAAGAAAATTGTTTTTGTATGGGATATTGTATAGGGACCATCAAATAAGGTATTTTTTTCCTGCATCTAGAAGAATTTAAGTAGTAATGAAATAATAGAAATACAGTAAAAGTGTCTTCAGTACCCATACTTTTGTTTATAGGACAAGACCGCAATTTGCCAAACTCATTTTGAAAAGCTTTCTCTTTGAGAAATACAGACACACTATACAATATCTGACATAAAAATATTCTGACGTTACGAGCCTGACATGAATCCTTTTTTCCTTAAATGCAGATTCATAGCTGAGAACAAACAGTTATACTTGAGTATACCATTAAATAACCTTGGTATTTTTTTAAATGTACAGTTAAAAAGTATACTTTAAGCCTAAAGCTATTTTTTAATATATTTTTTTGAGATTTATTTATTCTGGGGGGGTGGGGTGTTGGGCAGAGGGAGAGAATCTTAAGCAGATTCCCTGATGAGCATGAAGCCCTCTGTGGGGCTGGATCTCACAAGCCTGAGATCATGACCTGAGCTGAAACCAAGAGTCAGATGCTCAACCGACTACCCAGGGACCACTAGCCTAAAGCTGTTTTATTTCAAGAGAAGCAATGGTTGGTAATTCTGGTAAAATATGTAAATAAAGAGACCAAAAAAGGCTAACCAACAAAATGATCATGTCTTGGAAAAGCAATCTTCTAAGCACTTGAAAAGATACATCAACTGTAGTGATTCACGTCAGATAGTCAGTCTTGAATTATCGTGCATAACCCCAAACACACAACCAGAAAGAAACATGTTCTTGTTTCCTACATTGAAGTAGGTAAAGAAGAATCCGGCAAGAAAAGATTAATAAGCCAACTGTGGTTTATTGTATTTTAATGGAAGAGAAGGAGGCTCATTCCTCTCTGTTAGCATAGTTTTTCTGTGTTAGCCCCTGCACTAGCTGCTTTGTTTCCAGTATCTCTTTTAAAATCTTTTAAGTGATCCATGAAGTAGATACTGTCATTTTCAGATAAAGAAAGTAAGACTTAAAGAGTTAGGTCAATGCCTATAAGGGAGAGTCAGACTTTCTATTCAAGCATGGCTGAAATTCGTATCCAGTCTCTCTCTATAAGAACAACAACAAAAAATTTCTAATAAAAAATCAGGTGACTATCTTTAGAGACTAGAATATAGGCTTGCAAATGGTAGAAGTGAAATAAAAGATTTCTGAGTAGGAAGATAACTCTATTTCAGAGGGTGGGCTATTGTAATCACCTCTCCTACAGTTGGTCACAAGTGGAAGAAAAATGACCAATAATTTGAAGGATTTAAAAACGCCTGTGGCACTTTGCTGAAGGAGGGAGAGAGAGCATTTAAAATAATATGCTGAAGTAATTGATAGCATGAACATTAGCCTCTGCTCATTAATGAAGAGAAAATACGGGCATCGTTTGAGTTTCCTATTGTTTCTGTAAATTAATGCTCACACAATACAAGTATATTATATTATGGTTCTGTAGGTCCGAGGGGTCCTCCTGGACTAAAATAAGATGTAGGCAGGCCTGCATTCCTCTCTGTGGGCTTGGGAGATAGAGCTGTTTTCTTGCCCTCCCCAGCTTCACCCACTGCCTCCCTCCCCTCCCTGGCTCTCATCTCCTTCCAGTTCAAAGGCACCTATGACCCATGGAGTCTCCCACCAGCATTACCCTCACACTGACTGCCCTGCCTTCTTTTACTTATAGGTACCCTTGTAATTGCATGGAGCCCACTCAGATAAGCCAGGAGAATCGACCCATCTTGTATCCCGAGTTTAGGAAACTTCCGGGAACCCTGTGCCATGTAAGGTGGCATAGCCACACACTCTGGGGCTTAAGACATGGGCATCTCTTGGGGGAGGGAGCATTATTCTGCCTACAAAAAGGATATTGGTGATTTATTTAAAACTTTAGAATTCAGGGAAGATACTATATTTATGAAACAGGAAAATTTTAGGGTGCTTGGCAATGACAAATTCAAGAAAAGCCCAATTCTGTGATAATACATGCATGGTAATAACCAGAGCTCTTCTTCCTTTACAAACAGCATTACTGATGGCAGTCACTAAACGGCGGTTATGGACTGAGCTATGTCTCCCCTACCTTCGTATGTCGAGGCCCCAATCCCTGATGTGACTGTATTTAGAAATATAGCCATTATGGACATAATTAAGGTTACATGAGGTTACAGGGTGGGAGCCTGGCCCAAAAGGATTAGTGTCCTTTTAAGAAGAGAGAAGAGAGCTAGGACACTCTTCTCCCTTCCCCCCACCTCTCTCTCTCTCTCTCAGTCTCTCTGTCTCTGACCCTGACCCTGTCTCCATCCCCTGTGAGGACACAGCCCAAAGGTGGCCATGTATGAGCCAGGAAGAGGGGTGTCACCAGAAACCAACCCTGATGTCACCTTGATCTTGGACCTCTAGCCCCCAGAATGGCGAGGAAATGCATTTCTGTTCTTTACACCACCTAATCTGTGGTATTGCGCTTTACCAGCCGGAGCACACCAAAGCAATGGCGACACTAACTCCTGAAAAGTTGAGATGTCTCTAAGCTAAATGCTTTTCGGTGCCTTCCTGCAATTTATCCCCATAATAACGCTGTAACTGATTACCCCCATCTTATCCATGCAGGGAATGGGGCTTGGAGAGATTAAACGAGGTGTCTAAGACTGCACAACCAGAAGAGGTGGAAGATTCAGACCCAAACCCCTGCCAACATGTACTCCTGACCATTTCACTTTATGGCCTTCCTTCAGTTTGGGTAATTTAAAAAAACCCAACATAATCCCTAAACCTCTCTAAAATTTGTGGTTTATGGGGAGCTAGGAGAGTCTGGGTCCGCTGGCATAAATTTTTAATTTATATTAGGGTATACGTACATTTATGCCTAAAACCACGGAAGAATGAACAATTCACTAGGCAACGTCTAGGGTTTCTAAGTCTTTAGAACCGTTCTGAAGGCTGAGAATACAGTGACAGAATGGGTCAGGCAAAATGAGTCTGCTTCTCCAGTGCATCAGGAAGATAGGTGAAAAGACACTGTAGTTAATCTGGCTTAAAATTAAATCTGCTCAGTGGAAGTATTTCTGTATATTTTTTGCTGAAAACATCCTTCATCCCTGCTTTGTGGGAACTTGAGGTAAAGTAGAAACATCATGAATTCAAAATGAGAAATCCTGGGGCATGTGGGTGGCTCACTCAGTGAAGCACCAGACTCTTGATTTTGGCTCAGGTCATGATCTCAGGGTCGTGACAAAGAGCCCCAGGTCAGGGGGCTCAAGATTCTCTCTCTCCCTCTCCACCTCCACTCCTGTTCAGTCATTCACTCTCTCTCTCTCTCAAACAAACCAACGTAACAAAATGAAAAACAACAACAACAATAACAAACCAGAAATCCCTTTTCCACATATTGGGGTATGTTTTGAATGAATCCAGACGAGGAAAAAAAAACCCTGATTTTCTCATCTATAACTTTGTTGAAAAACAATAGGCTTGTTTTGGTTATCAGATGTTACAACAGACAAGCATGTGCTTGCCATCACCAGAAAAATGTAAAGCAACAGAGTTGTCCCTAAAAATTGAAAAGAATTTTGGCATACATGTTATTTTCAAAACATTTGCATAGTGAGTAGATTACATCAAAGTACATGTGAATACTTATCAGTACTACAAATGTGTATATGGGATAATTATATGTGAAATAATAAGAAATATATATATTGGATTCTGCCCCTACTCCTGATACAGAGCTCCTAAAACTCCTTGTCGTTAGGGGTGCTAGGAGCATGTTTTGTTCTAACACTTAGTCTTTGGCCTGTTTCCTGACACAGAGCTCCTACAGAATACCTAATTTCCTGAGTGACAGGAGCATCTGACATGGAACTTCTGAATCTGCTGGAATTCTTGGGTGAGAGGAATGTCTTTTGTTCTAATGAGGCCACTCTTGGTTGTCTCTGGGATGGCACTAGTCACCAGAGATCCCGAGCTGTCATTAGAAGCTCAGAACCATCAGGGCCGCTGCCCATTCTTTGGAGACTGCAAAGGGCCTAGAAATGGAATTAATAATCTGTCATGCCTTTTATATGATGAAGCCTCCCCAAAATCCCCACAGTATGAGGTGTAGAGAGCTTCCGGATTATGAGCACAAATGTGCTCCATCCACCAGGGTGGGTGGAGCACCGGAACTCCAGCAGCAGGAAGCTCCTTTCAGACCTCGTCCTCTGTATCTCTTCATCTGGCTGCTCAGCTGTGTCCTTCATCATGTCATGAAACAACCACTGAAACTGTATTTTTTGAAGAGTACTTAATGACATAAAAATATTTTTGATATAACACTAAATGGAAATACAAAGCCCAAGATTCTAAACAGAAAATGCATGACCAAAATGTGTGTGTGTGTATATATATATGTCTGTGTCTGTGTGTGTAGCCCCAGGAAAAAAGACTGACAGAAATAAGCAAATTTTAAAAATATTCAGAAGTGTAGGATTATACATTATTTTCTTTATATATGTATATATATATATCTATATATATCTATATATATATATATACATACACACATACATATCACATCTTATATAGTAATAATAATTTTATTTATTTATTCTTAAGCTATTATTTATTTATTTATTTATTTGAGAGAGGAAGAGAGATAGTCAGAGAGGGAACACAAGCAGAACACAGCAGACTCCCTGCTGAGCAGGAGAATAATGTGGGGCTGGATTCTATGACCCTGGGATCACAATCTGAGCCAAAGGCAGATGCTTATTGACTGAGCCACCCAGGCATCCCACAATAATACCTTTATAATGAAGAGAAACTTAATATTAAAAATGTGGAAAGGGGAAATGGAAAACAAATTATGAAAAACACACTATTCACAGAAATGAAAAATCTTGAAAGAAACTTCATTGATTCCTTTGTATGCCTTTCCCAAAATATCATGTCTTCTATCTAAAGAGCCTGGGGAGACACCGGGGACATCTCTACTTTTTCTGCATCAACAAGCTTGGGCAAATGTTAGCCAAGCATGTATTTTCCCCCAGAAATAAAATAAATTTTTTTACTTGTTTGCTTGTTTGTCTTTAAGATAGTATCTCCCCAGGCACTTGTGACTTCCTTGGGAACACTTAACCAGAAGTGATGAATAAAGAGAAAGGTGACATTGCCAAACATAATCTAATTACTCTTTATCTGTAGATCTTTGCTTCCCTCATTAGTCATCTGGTACACAACATATTTAATAATTAGCTTTTTGCAGATTTTAGAAGCCATTTAACAACAACAATTTAGTGCAACGAACGGGCTAATTTTAGTCCTTAGAAAGTACTTAATGAATACTTGTCAAATAGGGGTGCCGAGTCCCTGCACTATGTCATTACATGCAAGCATTATCTTTAATCTCTTCCAAAACTTCTCAGAGGATAAAATAATTTTTTTGAAGCAACAGAAACTTATAAACTTTCAAAGGTTCAAGTAATCAGCTACATAAGCTTTCAAGCATCAGTCACACTAAAAATGGAAGCTAAGTCTTCGTTAACACAGAACACGCAATCTCGTCCTGTAACTTTCAAGGAGCAAGTCTCTCTTCTAGGGCTGTCCCCACACTGCCTTCCTGGGCATCTCAGTCAACCACAGCTAGGTCCTAAATTGATTTTTTTTTTATTTTTTTATATAATTTTTTATTTTTTATAAACATATATTTTTATCCCCAGGGGTACAGGTCTGTGAATCACCAGGTTTACACACTTCACAGGACTCACCAAAGCACATACCCTCCCCAATGTCCATAATCACACCCCCTTCTCCCAAACCCCCTCCCCCCAGCAACCCTCAGTTTGCTTTGTGAGATTAAGAGTCACTTATGGTTTGTCTCCCTCCCAATCCCATTTTCTTTCATTTATTCTTCTCATACCCACTTAAGCCCCCATGTTGCATCACCACTTCCTCATATCAGGGAGATCATATGATAGTTGTCTTTCTCCGCTTGACTTATTTCGCTAAGCATGATACGCTCTAGTTCCATCCATGTTGTCGCAAATGGCAAGATTTCATTTCTTTTGATGGCTGCATAGTATTCCATTGTGTATATATACCACATCTTCTTGATCCATTCATCTGTTGATGGACATCTAGGTTCTTTCCATAGTTTGGCTATTGTGGACATTGCTGCTATAAACATTCGGGTACACGTGCCCCTTTGGATCACTACGTTTGTATCTTTAGGGTAAATACCCAATAGTGCAATTGCTGGGTCATAGGGCAGTTCTATTTTCAACATTTTGAGGAACCTCCATGCTGTTTTCCAGAGTGGCTGCACCAGCTTGCATTCCCACCAACAGTGTAGGAGGGTTCCCCTTTCTCCACATCCTCGCCAGCATCTGTCATTTCCTGACTTGTTGATTTTAGCCATTCTGACTGGTGTGAGGTGATATCGCATTGTGGTTTTGATTTGTATTTCCCTGATGCCGAGTGATATGGAGCACTTTTTCATGTGTCTGTTGGCCATCTGGATGTCTTCTTTGCAGAAATGTCTGTTCATGTCCTCTGCCCATTTCTTGACTGGATTATTTGTTCTTTGGGTGTTGAGTTTGCTAAGTTCTTTATAGATTCTGGACACTAGTCCTTTATCTGATATGTCGTTTGCAAATATCTTCTCCCATTCGGTCAGTTGTCTTTTGATTTTGTGAACTGTTTCCTTTGCTGTGCAAAAGCTTTTGATCTTGATGAAATCCCAATAGTTCATTTTTGCCCTTGCTTCCCTTGCCTTTGGCGTTGTTCCTAGGAAGATGTTGCTGCGGCTGAGGTCGAAGAGGTTGCTGCCTGTGTTCTCCTCAAGGATTTTGATGGATTCCTTTCGCACATTGAGGTCCTTCATCCATTTTGAGTCTATTTTCGTGTGTGGTGTAAGGAAATGGTCCAATTTCATTTTTCTGCATGTGGCTGTCCAATTTTCCCAGCACCATTTATTGAAGAGGCTGTCTTTTTTCCATTGGACATTCTTTCCTGCTTTGTCGAAGATGAGTTGACCATAGAGTTGAGAGTCTATTTCTGGGCTCTCTATTCTGTTCCATTGATCTATGTGTCTGTTTTTGTGCCAGTACCATGCTGTCTTGATGATGACAGCTTTGTAATAGAGCTTGAAGTCCGGAATTGTGATGCCACCAACGTTGGCTTTCTTTTTCAATATCCCTTTGGCTATTCGAGGTCTTTTCTGGTTCCATATAAATTTTAGCATTATTTGTTCCATTTCTTTGAAAAAGATGGATGGTACTTTGATAGGAATTGCATTAAATGTGTAGATTGCTTAGGTAGCATAGACATTTTCACAATATTTATTCTTCCAATCCAGGAGCATGGAACATTTTTCCATTTCTTTGTGTCTTCCTCAATTTCTTTCATGAGTACTTTATAGTTTTCTGAGTATAGATTCTGTGTCTCTTTGGTTAGGTTTATTCCTAGGTATCTTATGGTTTTGGATGCAATTGTAAATGGGATTGACTCCTTAATATCTCTTTCTTCTGTCTTGCTGTTGGTATAGAGAAATGCAACTGATTTCTGTGCATTGATTTTATATCCTGACACTTTACTAAATTCCTGTATAAGTTCTAGCAGTTTTGGAGTGGAGTCTTTTGGGTTTTCCACATATAGTATCATATCATCTGCGAAGAGTGATAATTTGACTTCTTCTTTGCCGATTTGGATGCCTTTAATTTGCTTTTGTTGTCTGATTGCTGAGGCTAGGACCCCTAGTACTATGTTGAATAGCAGTGGTGATAATGGACATCCCTGCCGTGTTCCTGACCTTAGCGGAAAAGCTTTCAGTTTTTCTCCATTGAGAATGATATTTGCGGTGGGTTTTTCATAGATGGCTTTGATGATATTGAGGTATGTGCCCTCTATCCCTACACTTTGAAGAGTTTTGATCAGGAAGGGATGTTGTACTTTGTCAAATGCTTTTTCAGCTTCTATTGAGAGTATCATATGGTTCTTGTTCTTACTTTTATTGATGTGTTGTATCACATTGACTGATTTGGGGATGTTGAACCAACCTTGCAGCCCTGGAATAAATCCCACGTGGTCGTGGTGAATAATCTTTTTAATGTACTGTTGAATCCTATTGGCTAGTATTTTGTTGAGTATTTTCGCATCTGTGTTCATCAAGGATATTGGTCTATAGCTCTCTTTTTTGGTGGGATCCTTGCCTGGTTTTGGGATCAAGGTGATGCTGGCCTCATAAAATGAGTTTGGAAGTTTTCCTTCCATTTCTATTTTTTGGAACAGTTTCAGGAGAATAGGAATTAGTTCTTCTTTAAATGTTTGGTAGAATTCCCCCGGGAAGCCATCTGGCCCTGGGCTTTTGTTTGTTTGGAGATTTTTAATGACTGTTTGAATCTCCTTACTGGTTATGGGTCTGTTCAGGCTTTCTATTTCTTCCTGGTTCAGTTGTGGTAGTTTATATGTTTCTAGGAATGCATCCATTTCTTCCAGATTGTCAAATTTATTGCCGTAGAGTTGCTCATAGTATGTTCTTATAATAGTTTGTATTTCTTTGGTGTTAGTTGTGATCTCTCCTCTTTCATTCATGATTTTATTTATTTGGGTCCTTTCTCTTTTCTTTTTGATAAGTCTTGCCAGGGGTTTATCAATTTTATTAATTCTTTCAAAGAACCAGCTCCTACTTTCGTTGATTTGTTCTATTGTTTTTTGGGTTTCTATTTCATTGATTTCTGCCCTAATCTTTATGATTTCTCTTCTCCTGCTAGGGTTAGGGTTTCTTTCTTGTTCTTTCTCCAGCTCCTTTAGGTGTAAGGTTAGATTGTGTACCTGCGACCTTTCTTGTTTCTTGAGAAAGGCTTGTAGCGCTATATATTTTCCTCTCAGGACTGCCTTTGTTGTGTCCCACAGATTTTGAACCGTTGTATTTTCATTATCATTTGTTTCCATGATTTTTTTCAATTCTTCTTTAATTTCCCGGTTGACCCATTCATTCTTTAGAAGGATGCTGTTTAGTCTCCATGTATTTTGGTTCTTTTCAAACTTCCTTTTGTGGTTGAGTTCTAGCTTTAGAGCATTGTGGTCTGAAAATATGCAGGGAATGATCCCAATCTTTTGATACCGGTTGAGTCCTGATTTAGGACCGAGGATATGATCTATTCTGGAGAATGTTCCATGTGCACTAGAGAAGAATGTGTATTCTGTTGCTTTGGGATGAAATGTTCTGAATATATCTGTGATGTCCATCTGGTCCAGTGTGTCGTTTAAGGCCTTTATTTCCTTGCTGATCTTTTGCTTGGATGATCTGTCCATTTCAGTGAGGGGAGTGTTAAAGTCCCCTACTATTATTGTATTATTGTTGATGTGTTTCTTTGATTTTGTTATTAATTGGTTTATATAGTTGGCTGCTCCCACGTTGGGGGCATAGATATTTAAAATTGTTAAATCTTCTTGTTGGACAGACCCTTTGAGTATGATATAGTGTCCTTCCTCATCTCTTATTATAGTCTTTGGCTTAAAATCTAATTGATCTGATATAAGGATTGCCACTCCTGCTTTCTTCTGATGTCCATTAGCATGGTAAATTCTTTTCCACCCCCTCACTTTAAATCTGGAGGTGTCTTCGGGCTTAAAATGAGTTTCTTGGAGGCCACATATAGATGGGTTTTGTTTTTTTATCCATTCTGATACCCTGTGTCTTTTGACAGGGGCATTTAGCCCATTCACATTCAGGGTAACTATTGAGAGATATGAATTTAGGGCCATTGTATTGCCTGTAAGGTGACTGTTAATGTATATGGTCTCTGTTCCTTTCTGATCTACCACTTGTAGGCTCTCTCTTTGCTTAGAGGACCCCTTTCAAGATTTCCTGTAGAGCTGGTTTGGTGTTTGCAAATTCTTTCAGTTGTTGTTTGTCCTGAAAGCTTTTAATCTCTCCTTCTATTTTCAATGATAGCCTAGCTGGATATAGTATTCTGGGCTGCATGTTTTTCTCATTTAGTGCTCAGAAAATATCATGCCAGCTGGCTGGCATGATATTTTCTGAGCACTAAATGAGAAAAACATGCAGCCCAGAATACTATATCCAGCTAGGTAGTATGGACATTTTAATAATATTTATTCTCCCAATCCATGAACATAGAATACCTTTCCATTTGTTTGTGTCGCCTTCAGTTGCTTTCATCAGTGTTATCCTTTCTAGAGTATTCCTAAGTATTTTATTGTTTTTGGTGCAGTTGAGAATGGGAATGTTCTCTTTGTTTCTCTTTCTGCTATTTCATTATTAATATATAGAAACACAAAGGATTTCTGTATATTGATTTTGTATTCTGAGACCTTATTGAATTCATTTTTCAGTTCTAGTAGTATTTTGCTGCAGTTTTTAGGGTTCTATATATAATATCAAGTCATTTGCAAATAGTGGAAGTTTTACTTGTTCCTTACCAATTTGGTTACTTTTACTTATTTTTTCTTGTCTACTTGCTGTGGTTGGGACTTCTAGTTCCATGTTGAATAGAAATGGTGAGAGTGGACATTCTTGTTCTTATTCCTGATTTTAGGGGGAGAGCTCTCAGTTTGTGGTTTATATTTTTATATCTCAGGGAAGGTTTATATTTTTAAAGATAGCTTCAATAGAATAGAAGCAGAAAGTCAATTAAGAGTCCACTGCAGGAAACAAGTGCATAGAGATGAGAATAATCTACATCAGGCATGCATTCATTGAGCTATTAGCAGGACTTCAGGATGGTTTGGTTGTAGAGTCCAAGAGAAAGAGAAGGGGAGAAGGGTCAATGGTCACCTCTAGGCTTTTAGATGGACCAACTTGGTCAAAGGTAGGGCCATTGGTCTAGTGTGGAGAAGGTGCACTTTTGGGAGAGGAAATCAGGATGGTGGTTTGGGATATGCTGAGATAAAAACAGAACATCTAAGTTGACCACTATATATATATATATATATATATATATATATATTACCTTGGAGTTTAAAGGGGGAGTGTAGCTGGAATGTAAATGGGAATTATAAACACATAGAAGTTGTTTAGAGGCACAAGACTGGAAGAAATTGCAGAAGCTGAAAATAGAAGTAAAGAAGGTAGATATTCCTGTGACTGAGTCTTGGGAGTGCTTTCCTCCATAGTGTCGGTTCAGGTTTGTGATCAAATCTACCACATACCAGCTCTGTGCCCAAACTCTTTACTTGACCTGAGGGGTGACCTATGCACAGAGAAGATTATGTAATTCAAAATAAGACCAAAGTAAACCCTAATGTAAGTAAGTCAGTTTTAACTATTTTTTTGTAGTCTTTAAAAATGTATCAAATATTAATTTCTTTTTTAAATTATTTTTTAAAATTTAACTTTATTTTCTCAGTGTTCCAAGAGATTTACTATCCCAATTTATCTTGTTCTATATCTGGGACAATTTCACATCCTTTAACTCCCTATAATCCTCAAGTTCATTAACTAAAAATAAAAAATGGACAGTTGAATCTACATGTATCATCTTTAGTATAGTTCTTGGACATAATAAGCATTCAACAAATGTTAGCTATCATTATTTTACTATTATTACTATCATCATCATTAGTAATGTTTTCCTCAAGGATTGTTGTGAGGACTAATTTATTTATGAAAAAAAACCCACAAAACTAGCATGTTTAACAGCACAGAGCAGCTGGTGAATAGTTTTGTCTCCTCCACTTCCATTCCCCTCCCTCCACTTTACAACAGACCTCCATGCTCCATCATTCTCTGTGTCAGAGTTCAAATAATCACGATAAAAGAACACCATTTATAATTGTCTCAGAAGGTAAAAAAAATAAGCAGACATGGGGTTTAGGTCAGGTGAGATTCCTATAATTAAAGGACAGTGGAAGAGAAGACACCCAAAGCAACATTAATTTATTCTTTCACAGAAATAATTTTCAATAACAGGTAGTGAAGATACTTCATTGGTTCAGGGGAAGTCATCCAAAAGAAATAGAGATTCTGCTGTATTTCAGACCTTGAAGTGTGAGTGCTAAATACAATTTTTCACTTCTAGAAAGCCATGCATTTTATACATCGGTTTGCCGCCATCAATACCCTTTGTTTTCATTTTGCAACAGTGAATTAATAATATATGATCTCATTTTAGGGATTGCCTGCAAGTCGTGTGAGGTACAGAGTAGACGATGCCCAGTTTCCTTATCCTGCCAGTATTTTTGACGTGGAAGAAGATTCTGGAAGAGTAATAACTCGAGTCAATCTTAACGAAGAGCCTACAACAATTTTTAAGGTCAGTGCAGTGTTTTCCTTACCATTATCTGTTTGATATTTAACTTCTGAGAGTACAGTTTAATAGATGACCATACATGTTTCCATTTTTCTCCTTTCAATTTTTAAAAAAAATTACAAAATAATATATATTTTACCAGGAATATACTTAGAAAATATAGTTAAGCTGAAAGAAAAAAAAAAACAACCACCACACACAGAATTGATATTTCACATTTTGTGGATAACTAGAATTGAGCAGTTTAATATCTATCCTTATGATAACATTCCATACAAATGCAAGTATACACGTGTGTGTTTGACCCTAATATGATCCTATTATTCATACTGCTTTTTTAAAGTGAGTAATATATTGCCTATGACAGTAAATATTGTTAATGGTATTATTTTAATGGTTGAACGATGTTCTATTGTATGAATGCGCTATTATTTTTTTTGTCTTACACTTTGTTGTTGGATTTGATGTTTCTAGTTTTTTGTTGTAATAATATTTGCTGTTGTGAAACTCCTTGTACAAATATTATTTGCCACCTTTTTGATTTTCTTTTTCCTTAAGATAAGTACTGAGAGGCAAGATTATTGGGTCAAGTTTATGTACTCATGATAAGTTCTACTTCAGGAAAATTTGAAATATTACTACCCTTCATTATTGTCATAAATAATTTTTTTATTAAATGTTTGAGTGTTCCCATTTTTGTAATTCCTTAGAATAATTTTTTCATTGTGAATAAAACCTTTGACCCTCCATTGCAGAAATGCCCTCATTGGTTAACCTCGTGTGTGTCAGTGAGTACTATACCTCACATAATCCTAGCACTGTTGGGAGCAATTGTTCTCTTGGTTCAGTGTTAACCCAAGGGTAAAACATGGGCCCAAGGATCATCCTTAGTTATGGTTTCGTCTAGGTTGAACTGGTTTAAATTAGTAGCCTGCAGGTTCCAAAATGACAGATATTCCAGAGAAACACATAATATTGAAAATATTTAGCATTTCTTAAATAGAAGCATTCTTCTTGATATAATATACATTATCCAAAAAGGAGCAATTATAAACAACGCTGTAGTAATAAATATTATTACTTGAGACATCTTGAAATGAAAGCTTTTCTGCAGTTTGCATCATTTGAACAGTTTCTACTATATGGTATGAACTTGGTTTTATATGTTTTTAAGAGAGTGTATCTCCAACTCTGTTAAACTGTAAAGATTTCCAGTTTTATCCTCCAGAGTGAAGTATTTCTGCCCTGTAATCTTGCAGACAATTAATTCACGGGAAAAATTAATTTCTTTTTTGTAAGGAAACTAATTAGCTTTTTGCTATCAATGTGACTGAATTTAACACTTTTTAAATAAGTGTCGGTGCTCATAATGGCCTGTGTTTTTGCTGTGGGCACCAGTGGGACTGTGGGAGAGAAATCAGTTTAATCATTGGAGAGCTGTAGTATCACATACCTGTTTTACTGTAGTGTTTTATCATAGCGTTAGTAACTCCACTTCAAGTTTTCTTGTCTAGGAAATTAAAAAAAAAAAAAAAGAAAGAAAGAAAGAAAAAAGAAAAAAACACCCAACTGGTGGGATTGTTGTGAAGAGCAAGTGAGAAGATAGGTAACATATCTCAGCAGTCCAGTACCTGCTCCATGGAAGAAGTGAGAAAGTGATCATTGCTCCCCCTCCTGGAACCAGGCAGTCCAGTGATTAAAAATGATGCTTTACTTGCTTCTTGCTAATCCTCTTTAACATGAATCTTTATTATTTTTTAAGTTGGTGGTTGTTGCTTTTGATGAGGGCGAACCTGTGATGTCCAGCAGCGCCACAGTGAAAATTCTGGTCTTACATCCTGGAGAAATTCCACGCTTCACGCAAGAAGAGTATAGGTATTGAATTCTATCTATTTTTGTAAAAAGTGTAAAGGTTTTTTGTGTTGCTCTGTTTGGGCCTTTCAAAACTGAGGTGATTTGAATTGATCAATGATATGACCTTCTCGTTCTCGTTTAAGTTTTTCTAAATTAGCTTAATATTACATTTGTTTATTTATTTATTTATTTATTTTCAAAGTAACAGTATTATTGTTTGTGCACCACACCCAGTGCTCCATGCAATCTGTGCCCTCCCTAATACCCACCACCTGGTTCCCTCAAACTCCCACCCCTCGCCGCTTCAAACCCCTCAGATTGTTTTTCAGAGTCCATAGTCTCTCATGGTTCACCTCCCCTTCCAATTTCCCCCAACTCCCTTCTCCTCTCTAACTCCCCATGTCCTCCATGCTATTTGTTAGGCTCCACAAATAAGTGAAACCATATGATAATTGACTCTCTCTGCTTGACTTATTTCACTCAGCATAATCTCTTCCAGTCCCATCCATGTTGCTACAAAAGTTGGGTATTCATCCTTTCTGATGGAGGCATAATACTCCATAGTATATATGGACCACATCTTCCTTATCCATTTGTCCGTTGAAGGACATCTTGGTTCTTTCCACAGTTTGATGACTGTGGCCATTGCTGCTATAAACAGTGGGATACAGATGGCCCTTCTTTTCACTACATATGTATCTTTGGGGTAAATACCCAGTAGAAGCATCCAACTCTTGATCTAGGCTCAGGTCATGATCTCAGCATGGTGAGATCGAACCTCTTGTCAGGCTCTGTGCTCAGCATGGAGTCTGCTTGTCCCCTTTCCATCTCCCTGCAGGCTTCCTCTCTCTCTCTCTCTCTCAGATAAATAAAAAAATAAAATTTCAAAAAAAATGCAGTCTTTGAAAAATATAACATTATATTTTGGGGTTGAAACTGCAACTAATTATTAATCTCAATAGCGAGAAGTAGTAAACATTTCATTTCTTGTTATTGCCGGATAGATACATAATTTGACACAAATCTACAATGATTTTTCTCATATAATCAGCGAAAGAGAAAGAAAGAATGTATGTGTATATGTGTTTATGGGTATGATATATATTATGTATTATAGCTATAGAGCTAGTGTATATACTGTCTTAAGTCAGGCTGCCATAACAAAATCCCACAGACCAGGTGACTCCAATTGGGAAATTTGTTTTCTCACAGTTTCAGAGACTGAAAGCCTGAGGTCAGGGCACCAGCACGGTTGGGTTGTGGTGAGAGCCTTCTTCCTGGCTTGTGGACAGCTGTGTCGCTGCTGAGTCCTCATGAAACAAAGCAAGCTCCCTGGTGTCTCTTCTTATAAGGGTGCCCATCCAAAGATTAGCCCCGACCATGACCTCATCCAAACTTAACTACCTCTCAAAGGTCTCATATTCAAATACTATGCCATTGAGGGTTAAATTCTTCAACATATTGATTTTAGGGGGACACAGTTCAGTCCAAGCACGTGTATAGATACATAGATAGATAGATAGGTAGACAGATATTCTTAGGAAGTGTAGAATTTGTTTAAAAAATAATAAAATTAAATGTACTATATTTTATGATTGCTTCATGATTGCATATGAGTGAAAAATTTTATAATGCTCTCCTGAAAATATAGTAGAACTTTCTTTATGATATTGTTTTAAGCGAAAACATGAATATACATGTATTTGAATTTTAATACCCATAAGAGATAGTTTTCCACACATATTTGAAGGAGACTCATCACATACTACATATTTACCATTTCTTTATTCTGGACATAGCATTAAACGGCATCCTGTCTTGGAGCTCCAGGGCTTCACAGCCACACATGCAAACTAAACACTGTATGAACAACACAGTATAGTGTGAAGATGCAATGATAGGAGATCAGTGCTAAACAAGTGTGTTGGGGAAATACCTTACTAGATTTAAACACACATAGCTTTAAGTTGTATCTTGAGAAAAAAATACAGCTTAACTACTCCACAAAAATATGAAAGGATGTTCCATGCTGAAGAATTAGCATACATACACATACAAATAAACAAAACAAGCCCCAAAGAGAGAATAAACACAGGATGTATTGATTTCCAAGATATTTTGGTAGTTTAGTCTATGTAGAGACAAAGTAGACATTATGTCATGTTATTTGAGGCTCAAGAAAAATGAAGATTTCACATAATACTTGATCATATTCTAAAATGTGGATTTTTATTGTTTTGATAACTGTGGTGTTTTATTTTTAAGATTTTATTTATTTATTTGACAGAGATCACAAGTAGACAGAGAGGCAGGCAGAGAGAGTAGAGGAAGCAGGCTGCCTGCTGAGCAGAGAGCCCCATGCGGGGCTTGATCCCAGGACCCTGAGATCATGACCTGAGCTGAAGGCAGAGGCTTTAACCCACTGAGCCACCCAGGTGCACCAACTGTGTTGTTTTTGTTTTTGTTTTTGCTTTGATAATTTCTAAGGACTTACTAAGAATTGTAAGTTTCAAAGCAAAGACAAAGCTACCGAGAGAGGAGGCAGGTGATGTGTCTGGGAACATTTACTACACTGAACCAAGCAGTGTTTTCCTTTTATAAAATGCTGCCTTGGGCACTTGGGTAGCTCAGTTGATTAAGCATCCCACTCTTGGTTTCAGGTTAGTTCTTGATCTAAGGGTGGTGATCTCAAGGTTGTGGCATTGAGCCCTGCATTGGGCTCCATGCTCTGTGGGGAGTGTGCTTGAGATTCTCTCCCTCTGCCCCTCCCCCTGCTCATGCACTCTCTCTGTCTCTCTAAAATAAATAAAACCTTTAAAGAAAAGCTTCCTTTGCAAGATTCAAGCAATAAATGAATGTAATCTTACCAGAAAATTCTACATAACACTTACGTAAACCACTGAGATGTAAACTCTATTTAAAACAGTAAGAATTCCTGGTCAGTCTGTTTGAAAGGCCCTTTTCTTCCTTCTGTCCATTGTTACCAGTACCTTCCTCTTTGGCTGGCATGGCAACCTGTGAACCCCAGTTCTTTGCTATGGGACATGCAGTTTTCTGCTTCTAGAGACCTTTCCTGGATATGTTCATGGTCCCTGGATGTGTTCATGGCTTCTCAGGAACCAGAATGGATATAAACTCCCCATGTTTCTCACCGTCTTACCTGGATTTAATGCTCACAAGAAATGTACTTACTATTTGAGGTGCGTCCAGGAATCCCTCAGATCTTCAGCTGAAAAGAATCTGTTCATTCCATACAGTCCTTCGTCGGAAGCCCCAAAGAGAGAATAAACACAGTAAATGCTGTCACCTTTCTCCTGGCTTTCATGCACAGCTCATTTCCTATTATTAGCTGTAAGCCTCCAGACTTCTGTAGCACATTGCTTATTAACTCTTTTAGCTAAAATACTGTGGCATTCAGGCCAAGGTCATAGATCTCATCAGGGCATTGCTCATTTAGCTTTCTTTTTTAAATTGCCTTTATTTATGCCACTTTTAAAAATAAAAATGTTTTGTTCAATGAATAATTTACCATTTCTTACCTTCTCTGCAAAGAAGTACAAACTGCAAATAGATTCTATTAATAAAGTTGTTAACTTAGAGAAGAAAAGAAAACTGCCAATTACTTGGTGATAAAATTAAGAGGAGTCACAGGAGCACATGGGGAAGAATTTTCTGACCTTCCAGAAAAATATTTCTAACATTTGCAAATAGTGCCCTTGACTGTTCTGGTCCATTTGTTACTCTGATACATAAAGGCAATTTGGTATCCTTGTTGCATGTTACAATCTATAAAGAAAGTCCTCAGAATTGACTTAATTGGCATAATGGATTCAGTAGGACTTGGGCATTGAACAGGATTGTTTTCCTTTTTATAAGATTCTTAGAAAACTTGAATAATAAAAAAGTCATATCAAACACTGGCAGAACACACTGTATGTTGAATAAGGCCCAATGATTCAATTTAAATATTCAAGGAAGTTTACATTTGACCTGAAGTGTGGAATGAATTATTAAAAAAAAAAAAAAAAGTAAGAGACCTAAGGCTGATCTTCATTACCTCTCCATGCTCTTGGAGATTTTGGACATATACACCAGAGTCTGGATGCCTCTGCTCTTTTCTTCATCCTCCTGGACCCATAGCTAGATTCCATTCCCCAGCCCTGCTTGCTAGATAGAGCCATGGGACTGAGTTCTGAACAATAAAATGGGGAACACAACGGTCTGCACTGTTCCCTGGCCTGATTTAACCTTTCCCTGTATGGACAGGTGAAATGGAAAACACACCGAGAGACCCTTGGGAGCCATATGTTGACAACTGTAGGAACGTGAGAGGAGCCCAGGCCTCTGAACCACAGATTGGAAGAGTGCTACCTAACTAGGAATGTCCTAAATATATATAATTTTTTTTTCAAAATCATTTACTGCTTCGGCTAAATACACATAAATACCAGAGATGCTGTATACACTATGGGACGTCAGTTCCCTTGCGCTGGAGTCCAAGGGTGGCAGAATATGCCACTTGGGCATAAGGAGTATTTTGAGCTGAAAGTGCTTAAAAACACAGCAGCTGTAAGAAGGACATTCTGATCTCCCCTTTTCCTCCCAAAAGCAGGACCTATAAACTCATGTGAAAAATGCTTTCTCTGTACCAGGAGGAAAAACACATTCTTTAATGAGGAGTCAAAGCCCAGAGAAGTGATACCGACAGGCCTTGTTAAAACAATTCACAGCTCACTCCAGCCTCCTTCTATAGTTTACTTTTCCACAATGGCCTGTCTCTGTTCATCCTAATACAAAAGTATGAAGGTTTTGCCATTTCTCTGGCTCTTCATTTTCTCACAAGGGCTCTCCTGTCACATATAACTTATATAAATGGGAATGTTTTCTCCTACTCATCTGACCTATGTCAGTTTAATACTTAGACCCAGCCTAAAAACCCCGAAAGGGTAGAGGTGAAGTTTTACTTCCATTACAAAATTGCTCCTGGTAGAAAAACTTTCTCATGGGATCAGTCTGGGGGCGGAGGGGACACCAAGCGATAAGCAAGATTTCTGTCCTTGTGGTTGGAAAATGCTCATGGGTTGCAAATGGAAAGCAGAGATCCACAGTAAGGGATCTATGACAAGCTGAGATACATATGTTCATATCTTGGGAATACCTTCATTCCAATAACGACTCTTGAATTCCTTAGGAAAAACTGGTTTTCAACAAATGACAAGGTGTTAAGAAAGCCTCTAAAGATAAAATATTAGTTCATTGCAGAATATTGAACTCGATTCTTAAACTGACCACCTCCCCAGTCCAATATTCTTGTGTTTGGGATGGTAGATTATTAAATCTTTAAATCTTGGTTAAAAGGATTAAATAGGGTAGGTTAGGCTGGGGTAGAAAGAAACCCTTGTATTATAATAGTTTTGAGAACAAAAACTCATGTGTTTTGACTCACACGAGAGTCTAAACTGATTGTGTCAGCTGGTGGTAACTCTTCACGTAATTTTTCCATGCTGTCATCAGCAACCCAAGCCAACTTAGCATCTTCTGTCCTAAACATCCTGTTTCAGAATTATCCCAGTGATTGCCATTTTTGTCCCTGGAATGGGGCCAAGGGCAGAAAATCCACAAGCAGAGATTTCCTGAAGCAAGTGAATTAGGGTTTGCAAATTTCACCTCAGCTCAAGTTCTTTCCTGAAACTCAAGGCAAATGGCCACAGCCAACACTGAATGGGTGGATGAATTCTTCCCTTGCTAGGCAGCTGTATCTCATTTCCACCTCTCCTACTGGGGAAGAAGGGAAAATAGTGTGGGTGGATAATTAGCACATTAAACGTGTAGTTTCAGACAAGTTATAGGTTTTCATCACTGCAGTCATCTTAAGATGACTTGGGTTATGTTAAAAATATACAAAATTGGTTCCATGAACCCATGGAATAGTACAGAAATATTTTATTCTTAAATATGTATTGGTGAAACAGATTGCCTTCCTCTTAAAGTAGCAAGAGAATGCATACTTTTTTTTTTTTTTTGGTTTGTTTGAATTCAAAGAAAATCACAGATGGGCGTTTTTGAATGTTTTAAGTTATGTCTAGTGATTTCAGCATATCACATGTTAGTATTATATATTCCCAGCCAAACCTTTCTAGACTTCCAGATAGCGTTTGGTTATCTGATTATAAATCACTACTGTCTCCATGTTCCGGAGAAGTATAATTGTCTTGATCACAAGGAAAAAGAAAGGGGGGAAAGAAAAGGAAAAGGGGGTTATAAGTGAAAGTTATGAGGTGTAAACTCACTTTGTGGAGACCATCCAAGAGATCTGAGAGGATACATTTACTATTCGGTGAAACATTTTCCAATGTACAGGTTCTACATCGAGAGAAAAAATCCCTTTCTCTCTCTCCAGAATTAAAAACATTTCAATATCGAGCTACTGGTAATTGCCTTGTTGCTGGAGTGCAGAAATAGACTATCATTACCTTTTCTAAAATTATAAAAGTATAAGTAGGAACGAGCAAATAATAAACATCAGAGTAAATCCTTTAATATTTACTAAAGGGAAAGTCTCCTTGACTGCCAGCCACGTTTGTGATGACAGATAATTAGCAGATTAGCTAACCAATGTGAAAGCAGCCATTCAACAAGAAGCCAAACCCTCCTTTCACATTTTGTTAAGTCTCTCTTTCCTATTCCTATCTAAAAACTTCCTCACTCTCTGCTAATGGTTCTTTGAAAAAGAAGCCAGTTTGTAAAATTATTCAAGGATTTTATAAAAGACCACCCTGTTTTAAGGGAAGTAATTTAGCCTGTCAAGACTAGAGGAGAAATTTCTCACATTATTTTCTTGTTTTTAATTTTCAACATTGGAATACTTTCTGTGTGTTGAAATAAGATTTGATTTTGTTTTTCCTCAAATCTTGTGAACTGAAATAGTTCCCTGATGGGCCAACTTCAAGTAATTGTTAAGTGAGGGAGGAATCTCATAATGAGAAAGCTATTTACCCCATGCAGATATATGTGTACTTTTATAATGGCCAGACTTACAGTAATTCTTAAGATAAGTGTGTGCCTATTTCTCTTTGGTCCCTTTGGTGATTGTAGTACTTGAAACACTTATTTTGTTCATTTCATGACCTCTTCAGTCTCTCCTTGATTCATTTAATTAGGTTAAATGGAAAATTAAGACATCAGTTTGCTTCATCTGTTTGTCATTGGATGAACACTTAATTTTCCAGAAAACACTGAGTTCTTCTCAAAATTTATAGAAGTATATAACTCTTCAGACTTTGTAATATTAACTTCTACAAATATAAATGAGCATTCATATTATTTAGGAGCAGACACACAACCCAGCATTTCACAATTGCAACAAATTTCCATTTTCATGCATCATTCCTGTTTTATGTGAGTCTTCCAGATTATCTTTTTGACAGACAAGGAAATGTCAGAAGTTTTGGTCACTTAGAGTTTGCTTACCTCAGATCATCATTCTTCATTCTTTTTTCTCCCTTTCCTTGAAATAAATTTCTTAAAGAGTCAATGGCATCTCTTAATCCTTGATTGTTTAAATACCTCTCACTTCTCAAAAGTCTCTTCAGCTGGACTTCTTTAAGTCCAACTATTAGCCCCTACCTCACATAAATAATAATTAGATTTGAGTCATTACTCTTCGGATGATTAAGTATCTCTATGCCCATATGCAAACTCGTATTTTAATTCAAACCACTTCCCACAACCTGATTCTCATTGGAAGTAGAAAAAAAAAAATAAGTAGCTTAATCTTTTTTTTTCTTTTTTTTTTTAAGATTTTATTTATTTGTCAGAGAGAGAGAGATCAAGATAGCGAGCACAAGCAGCGAGAACAGCAGGCAGAGGCAGAAGCAGGAACCCTGCTGAGCAGGGAGCCTAATATGGGACTTGATCTCAGGACCTTGGGATCATGACCTGAGCCGAAGGCAGATACTTAACCAACTGAGCCACCCAGGTGTCCCAGAAATAGCTTAATCTTAATAAAAAATTCTGTTTTCAAAGGCCTATCATGTAATGGACAAAACAGACCATAGGAATCACTTAGTCAGCCTAATAGTGTAATACTTGCTTTTTCTAATATCCTTGCCACAAAGTTGACTAGTCTCTTTTTCCATTATGAGGAAGTCATCCCTTCAATCTTTAGATAGTTATGGACATTGTGAACTCATGCCCTATGCTGAGATTATTATTTTAATTAGTTTTAACTCTTTTAAGTTATAGTCTATACATTTCTCTCTACACCTTCATAAATTTTCACATTTGCTTCCTCTTTCAAGTAGTACGTCTGTGTTGGGGAAGAAAACTAATTTTCCTCTACTCTTCTGAGTTCTTGGCTGAGACCCCTGTAATAAAGGATATAGTAACAAACAAAAAACAAGGAGTTTTTTAACACATATACTTCATGGGAGATACCCAGGAAAAATGAGTAACTCAAAGTGGTGGCTTTTGAATTCAGGATTAAATATCATCTTTTGAATTCAGGATTAAGTATCCTGATATTTAATATCCATCTTTTGGATTCAGGATTAAATATCATCTTAACAGAGGAAGGGGACAGGAGATATAGGCCTCTCAGAGAAGAGTAACTGATTTTTAGGGAATATGAGTGGATTCTTAGAAGAATAGAGGGCAGGTATAATTGTGGTAAGGTTTGTCTGGGTGTGGTATCTTCTTTAGCTGTCCTCTTCTGTGGTCATTCAGTTTTCCTGGACAATGAAACTCCTGGGTGGGGGGGTGGGAATCTCTGACAACTGAGTCTCTTTTGGAGAGACTGGCTTTAAAGAGGTAAGGGGAGCTCACAGAAAGCATCTCCCTGCATTTCCCATTTTTTTGAGTGCCTATGGCTCAAAATAATCAATATGTCAAATTGGCATTTTTTAAAAATTTTTTATTTTGCATTAACATATAGTGTATTATTAACCCCAGGGGTACAGGTCTGTGAACAAATTGGAATATTTTAGAGTGGCATGCCCTCAACTCTTAGAATCCATTTTGGGGTAGCATATTCTGCTGCTCTTTGATTGAAACTGAGCTAAACTCATTACTTAAGACAGGTGACAAATAATGCTCTTCTATCAATTATTAGCAGGTATCTTGACAAGGATTTTTCTTACTGGGAAAAAGAGTTCTGTGAACGTGACTGTGTCTGATATTAATGTGGAAAAAAAGAGTGATATTCACCATGTAGTTGTTGACCTGAAAAATATGTTAATTCCAGTTTCTCATACTAGTTTAGTATATCTTACAACATACGACAAAGTCTTCTGCCTTGTTAAAATGTTAAATAATGGCTAATTATAGCCTCAAGATTATCTTTTTTGTCTCTATATAAATTAATGTATATTAAATCTATTCAATTCATTTTTCTTTATTTTATTAAGTCTATATATTGGTACCTATTTTATTATGTATTGAAATTCTATATTAACATCTTTTAAATGCCTTTATTTTTCCCAGATCTGTTTTTTTCCTAAATGTTCATAGATATTTTAAATTTAATTCATACCTTTTGAAATACTAATAATACTCCTTTTTTTTTAATTTAGTCCTCTTGTTCTGTGTTCATTTTGGTCCTTTCTCTAGTAATCAGTCATCAAGATGAAATGTAACAAGTTCTTTAGGGAAAATATTTGCATGGAAGAAATGAAGAGAAAGCAGGGTATGACTAGGGAAGCTTCAACCCTCATTCATTCTGACCCCAAGGAATGACTCCAAGGAAGGAAGAGGGAGAGAGGTTTGTGTAGAACATCCGAGTTTAGTGTGCCGTAGAAGTAACTTCTGTGTCATTTAAGTAAGTTCCACATAATGATCAGGGAGCCCTCAAACCATAGCCTGACATTGGAGAAATTCAGTGTCTCCCAGGAAGGGACCCACCATAACATCTCTACTTTTCTCAGTGATGTTCTGAAGGTAGCCCCAAAGAAGTATGGCCTGCATATAAAGAGCAGTAAACTTCAGAGCACAAGAGAAACTTGGTCAACGTGCTTCCTATACTTGGAGATTTGGGGGACACACTTTCATTGCCGCCACATAGCCAGATCTGATAAGAAGTTTTCAGTCAGTTATCTATTTGAATCTTCTGGAAAATAACCATAGTGTCATAATCAGAAAATATATTTTTATGTATCTTTCATTTAATCCAGACAGAAATATCAAAATCCTAACAGTAGTAGTAGTAGTTCAAATGCATATAACTTAAGAATAGATAGACTCCTGTAGGTCAAGTGAGTTGGCATTCGAAGAATATTTGACCTTCATCCCAGGATGATGGACTGAACACACAGGGACTCACTTGTCCTCGGTTCTAGAGGTAAATATCATGGAAAGGTCAGCGTGTCTGGAATAGATCATGGAGTCTAAATGTGAATATTGATTTTGAGTGGGAAATGCAATACCTCACACAATTTATCAAAAATTTTACCAAAAACAATCATTTACAAATTTTCCAAACAAATATGCTACCAATATAGACATACCTTTGGTATTTATTAAAATAGAAGTGTATCAACATTTATTATTAAGCTTTGAATGATTTAATGCCACATTTATATTCATTTTTTAAAGATTCATGTATTTTAAAATGTACTTTCCATAAAAAACAATTTAAAATTGATACTTGTATGTATATCAAATAGAAGGAGCAAATGTTGCTGGGGTATTTTTATGAACCTCTTGAACAAGTTGATATTTGCTAACTCTTAGAAAAATATTGAGTCATATTTAATTTCCAGTATTATTCAAATTTAATATATTAAATCCAAAATAAGAATATTATACATATAAATACCTTGACATCTTTGAAGAATTCAAATACCTTGAATAAAGAAAATAATCTTTTTAGTTTCTGTATTAAAGTAAAAAATTGATACTTTTTTGTTAAATTTGAATTAATCTGGTAACAAACAACAGTGCAAAAATTTAAATACAACTTACCTTAAAAATAAGTTTCTCAGGAGACTTTATATTGAAGAATAAAAAGAGTAGATTTTATAAAACTAAAAAGGATTAACAGTTCACCTCTTGATATGCAAAAACAGAGAAAAAGTGTAATTTAAAAATCCAGAAATCAATTTTTATATACTATGAAAAATGAAAACAATGTTATCAGAATGGCTAAGGAAATGGTGAGTGAGCAGTTCTACTTAGCATTGCATTATTCAAGAGAATTAAATTTACCTTATATTGAGGAACATTGCATTATTCTTACATAAACCACACAAGTTTGCACTTGGGATTTTGAGAAAAAAAATTTTTTTTAATCAATAAGTACAATAGTTTAGGGAGAACTATTCATCTTAGTTTCAAAAAATGAAAAAGAGAAAAGCTATTAATATAAAATAAATCCACATTCAGAGAGCCTTACTTGTTTGCTTATGTTATTTACTATTTTAATTTAGATTTATTGTCCAATAGGAGAGTTGACTTTACCTGAACATAACATTTCCTGTCTTTTTATGGTGCTACTAAAATCTTGCCTCAAAGATAATAGATTTTGCATCTTCAGCTATTGAAAGAATGACTCTGGCAATCCTTCATTTCAGCATTCACAGGCTCCCTTTGCATCCACATGGAGTATAATTCTCCTCCACATCCTCAAGGTTGTGGTAGAGTCTGACATTTGTTCACAGAGCAGAGTGAAGCCAGTGCACCAACAACAAAGGATTCAAGTTTGAGCAGTTTAGAATTTGAAGCAAGTTTTCACAAATAGTGTTATTACTGATGTTTTTCTTCTTCCATTGCTTTATATTTATGGAAAGTGTTTCATTCAAGTCCAACATATAATAGGTCATGTTATTTTTATTTTATTAATTATTAATGCAAATTTTTCTGGGGTAAAACAACACAACAGATACCAAGGTTTGAAGCCTGGCTGTTGGATATCAGACATTGGTTGAACTTGGACAAGTTACGGAAGCTCCTTGAGACTAGCTTTCCTAGAGATACAATACATACTTTATATGTGAAGGAAAAAGATTTGCAAAGAGGCTGGTGTGGAACAGTGCTTAATAAATAATTGTGATATTATTACTTAATAGGCTTATCCCAGGTGTTGGCCATGCAAAAGATTTTTTAAGATGTAGGCCTTGTTCTAAAAGAGTTTATACACAGAAAAGAAGCCATACTAATTGCCTGTCCTGTGGCTTGCTGCCGGGTGATAATGTACAAAGCTTTCTCTTCTGATTGGAAGAAGTGGAGGTGACTATACTTCTTATAGAATATTATTTTATATACTTTTAATACACAGTATATTATCAAAATAAGAGAGGTAGAGAGGAGAAATTGCCAAAAGGCAAATTTTGGTGTGTGGAAGGTAAAGAAGACATTAAGCAAACCAAAATGTCACAAGCCCATTTCTTTACCATTCTTGATTAATAAACCATCACTAGTTTCTTGATTAAAAAAAGAAGAAGAAATCCTCATAAAATACCACTCTAGTTGCAACATGTAGAATGGAATTCTCAGTTTGAATGTTAGTTTAAACAATAATGTCTCAAATAGGTATGTGATGGTTAAAGATACATGGTTCTCATGACCAGATATGGCTTGTTATCCTTAATTTTATCGCTGACCCATTTTTGTAAACAAAATAACTCTCTCTGCATCCGTCATGTAGAGATACAATCCTACACGCTGACATTCCTAATCTTTACTATGAATCAACAACAGAGTTGTTGGCGAAGCCTGTTTCTATCTCAGTGATCCTGTAGTCAACTTGTTTCTTTGCAGAAGTTTCCAGAATATTCTGTGAGCTGTAGTTTCCATTGAGGGCAGGATGACATAGATAAAGCTGAAAAATTAAAATTATTTCTCCTTGATTTAACTAATCCACCTGGCATTTTTGTCCATTAATGTATTCAACAAACCTTTTTTTTTTTTTTCATTTAAGCACAAATATGGTCTCTAAAATTCATGATCTCTCTGTTGGAGAAAACAAACATTGGAAATATGTACAGACAAGATAAAATGACTGCTATGTTCAAATGACATTTGTTCTTCTCTTCATCCTGCCAATGAATATGTATTGAGAAGATACAGGGTGCTAGGAATAATAATGGTGGACAAAATGTACATGGTCTCTGTCCTCAGAGATCTTATCATCTACATAGTAGGCAGAAATTAATCAAATGCTCACTGTTATTGAGCAAGAAAACAAAACATGGAAGAGCTTTACACTGAGTCAAATTGCTTATTGTGGGCTTCTAGAAAGTCTTGAAGTCAAAGTCTTAGCATAGAGTGTAGGGATCTCTGGGAGAGACTCATAGGTGGTGAGTCAGATGGTGAAGGCTCTTATGAGCCCCATTACCAACTTGGTTCATTATCATGGAGGAATCTGAAGATGGTGTTAAACAAGAGACATAAGCAGAGGCATTTTATGGAAGATCGCTCTGCTTCCACATTCTATGGGGAAAATAGATTTTCACACATAAATATTTAAATGTTGATTTGCAATCACAGCATTTTTATCACCAATTATAATGGTGGAGTCATTCATCTCCAGACTGCTTGGAGTGTAATAGCTGTGCTGTTCGCTTCATCCTCGTCTCATACTGTGTTATTTCTGGTAAGCTTTCCACATGTGGTTCAATGCCATTAAACAATGTATTCAAGGCAAAATCACACAGATATGCACACACTAGGAGAGTGACAGGGAAAGATACACGAGGCGATTGCAAACAAGGGAAAGCAGGAATTACTATATTAATGCCCAAAATGTGTAATTCAAAGCAGAAATAACTAAACCTGAGTATATATACAGTTCATATTCCCATCTGAGTATGTACACATTCATCCCAGAATGTAGGTTTCTTAAGTGGGAGAGTGGCATTTTCCCCTTAACTCTATCCATGCATGTAGTGCCTAATGTTAGTGACGGTCATGTGATTTGTTGCCCAAAGCAGGGCACTATTGAGAGTAAAGGGGACACCCTATAATACTTAAGCTAGGACAATGGGTGTGAATAGGGACTGCCACAAGTAAAGCAATGATATGATCCTTGGTACATGTAAGTGCAGTACTTTGCCCAAGATGAGCACCCTGTAAGTGCTTGGTGACTCCTGGATGGATATTTATGGCCAGAATTGTATTCAAAGTGATATTTTTCCTATGTGCTTCAATCATCAATTGCTACAGAACTCCCTTTCCAGATTTAATAGCTTAAAACAATTTACTATTTTCATGGTTCTGTGGGTTAGCTGATCTCGTGTAGGCTCAGTTATGCTACTGTCAAAGCTCAACATGCACGGGACAAATTTAAACAGGCAAGGAGGAATCCATGCAAAGCTACTGCAGTCAGGGAGTGAGGCCGGAACTCAGCCTGAGCTCACCTCTGCTGAAGCAGGTGCTGAGGAGTTGTCAAGAGCTGGCGTACCTGGGGACCGGCCACCTGGGTTTGTAGATGGCCTCCACCCAAAACAAAAGCAAACTTTCTCCTATTTTCATGATAGGATGGTTTCAGAATTTGCAGCAATTGCCACCAAAGTCTGGATCCTACTAACCTCAGGGACATAGGACTCTATTGTCCCTGCTGATTGCATTTCAGAGTCAGGGCTCCTGGGTCCTGGGTTGTGAAATAGGAAAAGGCTCTTAAAAAGATTTATGTCAGGGAGGCAAAGAAATCCTTTCCTAGTGCAGGTTCTCCAAAGTAAAGTAAGAAAAGAGAGATCAGGGACCTCAAGTCAGGAAGAAGCCTTTCTGAAGTGTAGTCAGGCTGAGGGGGATTTCGGGCCTGCCTTGGCCAATAGACATCTGGCTGGTGGGTGGGGTGGTAGTTGAGATTCTCATGGAGATGGTCTGGCCTGTCTCCTCATGGAGACTTCCACCCTCCACATGCAGTCTTAGGACACAGTAGAAGCCTCAGGGTATTTTGCGTTTGAGGCTTGAAGTCCCAGAAAGTCACTCTTGTCCATCCCTAACATGTACACACTCACACACACACATAAACACAAATATACACTCACACACAGACACATAGACACAAACATATACACACGCACAGTCCTGCACAAATAGGCACAAACACACACACACAAAAACATACTCACACTCACATAGTCACAAACATACACTCATATACACCTTTTACTGATCAAGCCTATTCATGAGAATATGAATGCAATTCAAAGGAGGGGGAAAATGGACTCCACTTCTTGATGGAACTAACAGAAAAATACTTGCTTCTGTCTTTTTAATTCACCATAATCTATCTTTCATCCACCATTATTCCTGTTCCTCCCACATGCAAGAGCAAAGAAACAAGCAAACACACTGTAATGATCTGCAGAAGTCTCATCCCATGATGTCATCCTGGTTGAAGCTCTGGGTCACATCATTTAAACTAAATCCAAATGTGGACACCTTCCGCCAGGGGTAGCGCTTCTTTTTTTTTTTTTTTTTTTTTTAAATAAACATATATTTTTATCCCCAGGGGTACAAGATGGGATTGGGAGGGAGACAAACCATAAGGGGTAGCTCTTCTTGATTCAAGGACCTGGGAACTGAAAACATTTGCCTTCGGTGCCACGATGGAATGGGGACGGGAGAAGCACTCTCATCCCCTGCCGCTCCGTGCAGCGGTGAACTCTTTCAGGAAATCTCCTGAGCTGAACCTGCCACCTCATTAGTGCCCAGGTTCTTCTCTTTCACATGACTACAGGTAGCAAGTGTGCTGAGGGTTTTGAAATGCCACAACGAAGGCTGCTCTCTGTCCAAACTTGTACAACTCTTCCATCATTGCTTCTGCAGCCCGAGCGGATGGTGAGCGCACCCCTCCTCCAGCGTCCATCCACAGCCCCACCTCATTTTCCAGCCAACGCCTGAATGCCAGATTCCAAGCACTGCCACGTGGTTAGGTTTTTACGATGGCGCCCCACTTCTAAGAGTGTATCTCCCTATGTATTCTCTGTCTCCAAGGTTCATGACTAAAGACAAAAATAATTTGTATTTTCTGAAGATCCTGTGAGTTGCCTGCATCAGGGTCCCCTGGACATTGTCCTGCAGCTGGAGTGGCTGGGATGGCCTGACCTTTCTCACCATGTGGTTTTCTCTGTCCTTTTTGTACTTAAATCAGTGACACTGGGACTTCCCACGTGGCACATCAGTGCAGCTCTCCTTCCACCTGTGTGGTGGCTGAAGCCAGAGGCTCTGCCTTCAATGAAGCTACATCACATGACTTTCTCTTTCATTTATGTTGGTCAGAGCAATGGTGGGAATAGCCTAGAGACATTGGAAAGGGAACATAAACTCTGGATGAGAGGAAAAGTATAGAAACGTGTCTGTTTTTAATCTATTGACAATGCCCAATAGTCTCTTAACTTCATCAGCAAAAAAAGTTGAAGAACAGATAGATTAGAAAAATAAAATACCTTATGAAAATATTTCACAGAAGGACATATCCCATTACAAATGATAAAATTTACATCTCAGTTTTACAAATGACTCCCAGGATAACATGATTATCATTACACACACACACACACACACACACATACACACACACGTGTGTGTGTGTGTATGTGTGTGTGTGTGTATTTCTCAATGGGTCAAGTAGGTATTACTCAGGAAGAGCAGAAATCAAGTTGCTGGTCAGGTATACTAAGTATAGTGAATCTGGCTTTGGTACATGGATGTTTATAACCCTTTGTTAATGGATTCTAAATAATATGTTACCATATTTATGGAGAAATTTTGACACAAAGTCTTGTTTGTCAGAACAACCTCTTATGATTTTTAAACTTTGTTCCAAGTTTAATAACTGGGGATGGATAAAGGAACTGGGTAGGGGAGACCTAGGTATAACTCTTCCTGGGCTTATTGAGATAGGACTGATATATAATATTGTATTAAAGTACACAATGTGATGGTTTGATATATGTCTATATTATGAAATGATTACATTTAGTTAACATCCACCACCTCATGTGGTTATAAATTTTTTTTTCTTGAGATGAGAACTTTCAATTTCTACTTTCAAATAAGATTGGAAATTTCTACCCCTCGACCACCTTCTTCCCTTTTAGCCACTCCTGCCCCGCCCCCTTGACTCTGGCAAACACCAATCTGTTCCGAGTTAGGATTTTTTAAGATTCCACATATAATGAGATCATACAGAATTTGTGCCTCCCTATATGACTTATTTCACTTAGCATAATACCCTCTAGGTCTAAGTTATTGCAAATGGCAGGATTTCCTTCATTTTTGTGACTGAATTATGTATGTATAATATATATTTTATGATATAATATATATAATTTTTTCTTTATCCATTCATCCATCAGTGGACAGTTAGGTTATTTCCATGTCTTGGCTATGACAAACAGTGCTGCAGTGAATATGAGCATACAGAGAACTCTTCAAGACAGTGATTTCTTTCCTTTTGTCATATGGTAATTCTACTTTTTACTGGGTCATACGGTAATTCTACTTTTCGTTTTTTGAGGAACCTCCATACTGTTTTCCACAGTGGCTCCACCAGTTCGCATTCCCACCAACCGTGCATGAGGGCTCCCCTTTCTCTGCATCCTTGCCAACCCTTGTTATTTCTCATCTTTTTGATTCTTGCCGTTCTGACAGGTGTCAAGTGATATCTTAGTGTGGCTTTGATTTGCATTTTCTTGATGATGAGTGATGTTAAGCATCCTTTCCTGAGGCTGTTGAACATCTGGACATCTTCTTTGGAAAAAATATCTACTCTGCCCCAATAGTCCCTCTGCCCATTTTTTCATCAGATAAGTTTTTATTTTGTTTTGTTTTTTAGATATTTTAGATATCAGCTCCTTATTAGATATATGATTGGCAAATATTTTCTACCATTCCATAGGTTGCTTTTTCATTTTGTTGATGGTATCTGTAATTTTTTTAAAAAGCAAATACAAAAATATTTTAAAATTAGTTTAATCTGAGATCAGATTTATATCTTAGAGTAAGTTCCTTATTTTAAGTTTGTTTAAAATATTTCATCATTGGGGTGCCTGGGTGGCTCAGTCAGTGAAGCATCTGCTTTCAGCTCAGGTCATGATCCCAGGGTCCCGGTACTGAGCCCCACATGGTTGGGGGCGGGGAGGTCCTTGCTCAGCAGGGAGCCTGCTTCTCACTCTCCCTTTGCCCATGCTCATGCTCATACTCTCTCTCTTGCTTACTCTCTCTCTCTCTGAAATAAATAAAATCCTTAAAAATATAAAAAATAAAGTATTTTGACATTTAAAATATTTAAAGAAAATCAGAATTTTTTTTAACCTTTTTATTGCTTCATTGTCTTTGGCTTAATAGTGGTGATTGTGCTAGATAAAGGATTTTGCTTATAGTTATCCTGATCATAATAAAAAGTAAGTCTAGAAATAATGTATATATTACAACTTTTTAGCAAAATTTTAAATGAAAATAAAGTTCCCCACTTTCTAAATAGTGACAAATTTATCTAATACAATATTGAATACTGACAATATACTGTCCTTCATAAATGGCATTAGTGTACTCTTTTTCTAAGGTAAGAATAACATTTAATGAAAAAAATGACTTCTTTCTTTCCTAAAAATTCTGTCAGATCTTGAATGTGTATTTTTATTATTTTATGCCTGTATTTTATTACTTAGTCATGTATTTGAGGTAGTGCATTTATTCAACTGTTAAAAGAGAATTAAATTGAAATATCAAATGCTCTATATATGTATTCCTTTCTCTCTTTTTTTGATACTATTTGTATGATCTTCTAATAGATTTCAAGATTCTATGGTGACTTCTCACCTTCATATGACTATTTCATACTAAAGACATTGAATCTAATCAATAGAAAATAACAAATAAAAGCATTAAATGTCCTTTTTGAAATTTACTGTTTTATCTTTCAAAATTTCAAATGCACAAATTCATCTATAAAGGAAAAAGAGACACCCTTGTGTAGGTAAATGAGCCAAAACATGAAACCATTTTCTCAGAAATCATTACTATGTGTACATATAAATTAAATTTTCTGCCAAACCTTGCAGCCCCTGATTCTACTCAGTTACTTTATAGGTATTTGAAGAATATGAAATATAAATGGTGAGCACCAGGTTTATTACTGAATCAGGGATCTAATACCCCATTTTACTGTAATTTTTCATATAACTGTCGGGTTTGCCTGAAAGTTGATAAGTTTCATGAAGGCACAATTCATTTCTTCTCTCATGTCTTTGTGTTTTTACTGCCTAGTGAGTGCCAGGCATATAGTATGAATTCAATAGATATTTATTGAATGAGGGGGTGAACCTCTATAAATAAACTCACTGAACTTTAAATGATTTTGTGATTGTATTCTTTTAAGATTCAGAGCCCATATCTACTTACAGTGATCCCACCCCCGGTTGTTATTTTTGAGTGAAGACAGAACAAGTCTATGGATTTTAAGTTATAAGAAATAGTAAAAAAAAAATATATTATCCTCATTTCAGATGTAAAATTATTCTGTGATTGAGAACAAGGACAGGAAAACTTGAGTGCTTAAGACAATCTACACTATTAGCCAAGAGCAATATTACTTATTAAAAGCATTCAAATTTTTTCTCATATATTCATTAGCAGTTCATTTTATTGAGATATTATATAAATATTAATATAAATCAGGGAGATCATTTATCTTGCTGAAAAGGGGATATTTATGCCTATAATTTTATAACTTTAAACTGTTGAGATTATGAGAAGACTTCAAAAACAATCTGAGGGTTTTGAAGGTGCGTGGGGTGGGAGGTCGGGGTACCAGGTGGTGGGTGTTATAGAGGGCATGGATTGCATGGAGCACTGGGTGTGGTACAAAAATAATGAATATTGTTATGCTTAAAATAAAAAATAAATTAAAAAAAAAAAGAATGGCTAGATGTTCGCACACCAGTTTCACTATTTAAAGAGATAAACTTATTTTTCTGCTCCTTTCCCAGTATAAGATCTGAAAAAGAGAGTAATGTAAGTTTAGATTCTGAATTCTGAGGACAATTTTTAAAGTCATCAAGTTTTGGGGAGCCTGGGTGGCTCAGTCAGTTAAGTGTCCAAATCTTGATTAAGACTCAGCTCATGATCTCAGAGTTGTGAGATTGAGGTCTGCATTGGGCTCCACACTCGGTGTGGAGCCTGCGTGAGATTATCTCCTTCCCTCCAATCCTCCCTCCTTTTACCTCTCTAAAAATAAATAGATACATACATGAATACATAAAGGAGCAAACAATAAAGTTACCAAGTTTTTTTGACCCCTAGACTAATAAGTATTTGATCATCTTACCTCCTACCTTTTAAGTAACAGTCTTATTATGTTTGCTCTTATCATATTATTTTTATCATATTAAACAAGTATATACATAAAATTCTAAAGCCCCATGTCCTCACAGAAGTGCACCAGAACAAGGATCTCTAATGTTATTAGAGATATCTAATGATATTTCATTGGTACTTATTTGTTAGCATTTTACTAAAGTTGCTTCTTTTCATTTTTATTATGGAAGGTTAATTGACACATAATAGTGTGTTAGTTTCAGGTGTACAGGAGTAATCTGACAATTGTGGGCATCACTATATGGGCTCCAGAATAAGTGTCAACACCTGTTAGCATGCAACATTATTACAATATTGTTGCTTGGATTCCTTGTGCTATACTTTACTCTCTGTAATTTATTTGTTTTATAACTGGAGGTTTGTACCTTAACCCCCTTCAGCTATTTTACCCCCTCCACCTCCTTCCCCATCTGACAATGACCAGTTTATTCTCTGTGTTTATGAGTCTGAATTACCAAGGTTTTTTGTTTGTTATGTTTTCATTCCACATAGTAGAATCATACAGTATTTGTCTTTCTTTGTCTGACTTACTTCATTTAGTGCAATACCCTCTTGGTGTATCCACATTGTTGCACATGGCAAGATTTCAGTCTTTCTATTGCATTGCATACATACATCACATCTTCTTTATTCATTCATCTATAGATGGATACTTACATTGCTTCCATACCTTGGCTGTTGCAAATAATGTTGCAGTAAATATAGTGGTGCAAATATCTTTTTTAATTTATGTTTTTATTTGCTTTGGGGTAAATATCTAGCAGTAGGATCATATGGTATTTCTGCTTTTGACATTTTGAGAAACCACCATGCTGTTTTCCACAGGGGCTGCACCAGTTTGCCTTCTACCAACAGTGGGTGAGGGTTCCCTTTTCTCCCCATCCTCACCAACACTTGTTATTTCTTGTCTTTTTGACACCAGCCAATCCATCTGGCACGAAGTGCTATCCCATTGTGGTTCTGATTTGCATCTCCCTGATGATGAGTGACGTTGAGCATCTTTCCATGTACCTGTTGGCCATTTGGGTGTCTTCTTTGGAAAAATAACTATTCATTTGCCCATTTTTAAATTGGATTATTTGGGGTTTTGATGTTGACTTGTAGAAGTTCTTTTTGTACTATGAATATTAACCCCTTGTGGATATATAATTTGCTAGTATTTCTAGCAAATATTTATCAAGCTAGTATTTCTAGCCATTCAAGAGGTTGCCTTTTCATTTTATTAATTGTTTTCTTTGTTTAGTGTGTTCAAGTTATATTTTTTTGTTCCCCTACCTATGAGACAAACTTGCATATCAGTATAATATTTATACTAAACTTCTAGAAGTATAGCTGATAGAATAGTGTATTAATAAAGCCATAATTTCTGGAGTACCTACTCTATGCTAGGTTTAAGGAAATCTTTTTGTCCACATTATGTCCCTTAGTACACTCCACCATCTTCCAAAGTAGGTAATGTCCCCATTTCACAGGAAAAAAAAAATAAGAAGAACTTGTAGAAGTTCTTTATGTATTATGGATTTTAACCCCTTATGGATACATAATTCGCAAGTATTTCTACCCATTCAGTAGGTTGCCTTTTTATTTTATTAATTATTTTCTTTGATTAAAAGTGTTCAAGTTTTATTTTAATTTTATTTCTATTTTAAGCTAATGAATTTTTGCAAGGTCACATAGGTAGTAAGTAAATTCTTAAACCGGAATTTCATAAATGATTTTCCTATGGACCTACTAAATCAGAATCTTTAAGCATGACAGAGAAAAAAATATGAAAATTTTAATAAATTCTTCAGATAATTCTTATCAAGTTTGAGAGCCAATGACTAAGCAAAATTAGATAAACTCTATTAATGTGAATAATAAATGAAACCAATGAACATATACACCCTAGATTGCAAATGTAGCTTCGGGTAGTTTTCTGGACTTGAGAAATGGTTTACTACTCAGGGCTCCAGTTTTCTTCTCTCAAAGATGAGGATGCTTTGTGTATCTGAAAAGAAGCAATACTCAAAATAACAAGCATCGTTGGAAAATATGCAAAAAAAATAACAGCACCTAACTATTTGGTTCTTCTTCTTCTTCTTCTTCTTCTTTTTTTCCAATCTACAATGCATCCTAAAAATTCTGGGAAAGCTGACATTTCTCTCCTGATTCATGTCTTTTTAAAACTGCTTTTCTTGGTTAAATAAGTAAAATCAGATCACCCTAATGCAATTGCTCCAAGGTTACAAATAATAGGAGTTCTGGTGGATGCTTTTTTTTTTTCTTCCCATTTTCATTAAATTCCCTCATAGTAGATATAAAAACAGTTCCTTAATTGACACTGATTTGCAAATATATTGAATTCAAACATGTCAAAATAAATTAGATTTGTCTCTCAATAGAAAGAAAGCAATAGAGCCAGATTGAATCCCAGTGAAATTTTATAGCATCTATTCACAAACACTTTTATATCCTAAACTGCACGGCATTTAAAATAATTAGGAGCTTTATGCGACACATACAACATTTACTTTTATTGTTACTTCTTGAACCCAACAAGAAAAGTAGATTTTAAATTGTAGAATAATTGTTTCATCTATATTTATACTATAAAATGGGGTCTACCATTTGAAAACTACGAAGTCTGTTATTTTAGCATAGTCATTATTCAGATGATTCAGATATGTTAAAATGTATTTAATTAAGACAGATTTATTGTAATTTATATTTTCAGGGAAAAAAATGAAATGTTAAACAGATATCTATGAATTAATTTCCACATCCTTAAGAAAATTACACTGTGACACCATAAGACGAAACAACATTAGAATAATTGGGATTCAAGAAAATTACACTGTAAGCATTTTGCATATAAATCCTATAGCAGTTAACTTTTCTGGGTCACACTTTATCTGCAAAGATTTATTTCTCTTAAACAACAGTCTTGGAGTTATTTTGATCAATTTTCTTCTTACTAAAATGCAGCTGTTCATCATACATTCATACAATGTAATGTGATTGAGCAATAAAAAGTATAAAGCCACCAAAAGACATAGGGGAAGCTTAAGTACATACTGCTAAGAAGCCAGTCCGAAAGGATGAGATACTGTAGGATTCCAACCACGCAACAGTCTTGAAAAGGCATACTATGCAGACAGTAAAAAGAGTGGTGGTTTCCAGAGGTTCAGGGGGAAAGAGGGGTGGGTACCATAATACCTGTATGGTATTATAATGGTAAATGTATGACATTATAAATCAGTTTAAACCCACAGAACTCTATAAGGCAAGAGTCAACAAGGCCTCATGTCAACAATGGACTGTAGTTAATAATTATGTATCAATATTGGCTCATCAGTTTTAACAAATGTGCCACACTAATGCCAAATGTTAAAAATAGAGAAAACTAGGGGTGGGAGTTTGTATAGAAGCTTTATACTTTCTGTTTAATTTTTCTGAAACCCTCACTGCTCTAAAAATCAAAGCATGATATCCAAAAAACATACAGCTGTTATACATGTAAAATTTAGGGGAGGCAAGGACTATGCAAATAGCAAAGTTAATGACCTAATAAAATGTACGTTTGACATCTACAATAATTGAAATTTTTCAATTGAAATATTATTTATACTTCGTTTAAGAATTAGCTTAGGTTATTTTGGTCTTTTCTCTTTTTTCTTTTTTTTTAAGATTTTATGTATTTATCTGAGAGAGAGAGAGAGAGAGAGAGCAAGCAAGAAAGCACAAGTGAGGGGAGCTGTGCAAGGATCCCAATGTGAGACTCAATCCCAGGACCCTGGAATCATGATCTGAGCAGGAGGCAGACACTTAACCGACTGAGCCACACAAGCGTCCCTAGTTTAGGTGATTTGGGAATTTTAGTCCGAATCTGGGGGGTTTGTTTAAAATGGCCAATAAAGCACAAAATGTTGCCCCAGGAGGGAAAAATGGGAGCCAGAGTTACATCGAGTATGTCGATACACACAGACATCAAATCCACCTGGATCAAGCTTTGTGATAGATGCCCTAAAGGCAGGTTATAAGTATGAAACCATGAATCTCTCCAGTGTTCAAGGTCTATATTGGTTAAAGCTATAGCCACTGTCTTTAGCATGCTCCCAGCAGTACCGCTTCTGGGGAGGGGGACCCAGCTGATTGCTTGACTCTAAAGACTCATGGGAAAGCTGTGTAGCTACACTTCTGGGCCCTTTGTGATTCAGCTGCCTCTTTTATTGTTGAGAGTGCTTTTGCTCAATTATATTGGCAGTAAATCTAGCTTTAAAAAGCAGAATTCCTTAATTTCAGACACCCGACACCTATTTGTTTTGAGTGAGGTGTTAAAAGTTTAAATTGGAAAAGGTTATTGATGTATTGTTTATTATAAAGTGGATGAATTGCAACATTTCTTTAAAAAGCTTCTGAAGAATCCTTTATTTGGCCATAATTCTCTGCTTCTGAAATTAACCAACAGATTTGACTGTACTCCACAGAAAGAAGGGGAATAATGATAAGCCACATGACCTCAGACTCAGAATGGGGTTGGACCAGAAAGTACCTTACAGACAGAACTCTAAAAATCATAAACTGTCAGCCTATAGATCAAACCAGGTCAGATGATGCCTTAAAAAAATAAACTTCCACTGGCTCCCAAAATATAAAAGCTCATAGAATTCACAAAAAAACTTGAGGGGTACCCGGGTGGCTCAGTCATTAAGTGTGCCTTTGGCTCAGGTCATGATACCAGGGTCCTGGAATAGAGCCCCACATCGGGCTCCCTGCTCGGTGGGGCATCTGCTTCTCCCTCTGCCTTTGCTGCTTTATCTTTCTCTGTCAAATAAATAAATAAAATCTTTAAAAAAAGGGAAAAAAAACCTTGAACACCCTTTATCCCATTTTAAACTCTCACCACACTTGCAGCATAGCAGAGTAGTTGCCCTCATTCAGTAGAGCATCAGTGCCACCTGAGTCCTCCCGCCCACCTGCTTCCCTCTTAATTGATGCCCAGTCCATGTCATGCCGTTCCCTTACCTCTCTGTCCTCTCTGTCAGCCAGCTTTACAGATCCTGATTTACACCAACTCTTTCATTTTGTATTCAAGTAACATGTGACTACTAAGGAAATATATAATTTGCCCCAATCATGTAACTGGTACTTTTCAGGGCGTAAAACAAAAATAAAACAGGGTCTGCCTTGCAATAAATAGAAAAGAATTGAAATTTTGTGATCTAATGCTCATTATCATGGAGGTTCATTTAATTCTAGCCAGGAGAAAATTGCATTTTTATAGTATGTTTTGATTCTGTTAGAAAGAAGTGTTGGAACAATAAAGCAAAGGTTAATGAGGAGATATTTTGTCTAGAAAACAAATCCGTTTTAAACACTTACTAACAAATAGTATTTTAAATGCTTTTAGTGGTGTGCATAAGATTTAAATTCCTTTTAAAATGATGCCAGTTACTTTTTCCAGTATCGATCATTTCCATCCTAACTGTACAAAAATATACATGAAATGTTGTTTTTTAAGTTTGAAATGAACAGTGGCATTTTTCTGGTGTTAAATGGGAAGGTACATTGACTGCAAACTTTCTATTTATGTACTTTATAAGGATCAAGAAACTAACTGTGGAAAGCATAAAATTTAGTTCTTATGAGTGGTAAAAGATAAAAAGTCAACAATCTTAGCAACATTTACTTTCACAAGAAGAAATTCAGTTTATGTTAGTCATCCCAGAATCTGGCTAACATATGTTTTCTTATACCAAAATTAACTTGTATGGCAAATTGCCGTCATAAGTTAGTTTGTTGCTCTTAACATTCAAGCCATATGTATCAGTTATCTCTTGCACAAGACAATATTTTTATGAACTTAATGACTTAAAACTACACATACATCATCTTGAAGGTTCTGTAGGTCAGAAACCAGTTACTTGCCTTCTGTGTTTTATTGTCTCACCTAGGTTTGAACCAAGGTGTTAGCTAGGGCCAGTGTCTCATCTGTGGCTGGACTAGAGAAGAGTCTGCTTCCAAATGAGTGGTTGTTGGTAGAATCAGTTATAAGTGGGATGTTGGGCTGGGAGCCTCAGCTCCTTGCTGCCTGGTGGTTAGACATCTCACCTTCATTTCTTGCCTTACGGACAATTCCACATGTCCCCTTCATTCAGTCCAGCAAGGGAAAGAGTTAGGGTCCCCTAGCAAGAGGGATCTTGAAGGATACAGTTTTGTGTAATGTAATGACATGGTGACATCCCATTTTCTTTACGGTATTCTGTTGATTAGAAGCAAGCTGGAGCCTAGCTGTCTTGTGAGAGGAGGGTGATATGCAAGGATCACAAAATCAGGAGGTCCATGTCATAGACTATCCTGTTTCCATCTCTCTGATTTTTCTTCCTTTCCAGGTTTTTGACTTCACTACCACCATGGTCTATCAATAGACAATGCAACAAACAGCACATTGTCTCAATGTCTCCTTTATAATCTCAAATACCATACAAAAGTGTATCTATTTATCATCAAAGCAGTCCATCAAAACTAACCTTAATGTTGTTTTTGTGATTGTTTTCCCTTTTGTGATAGACTATTATCTCTCTTGCTCAAGGTTACCTAAGGCATCCGTATTCCACTGAATGGACACTGTGACAATGTGTAAACAAATTGCTCAGCAAATATAATTGTTATCTTAGCTATGTCACTTTAGAAGTGTTTACCTAGGCAAATGTATCCTTTTCTAATCTAAATATGTTCTTGTTAATTAGTGGGGACCTTCTTGGTTGGAAATCACAGAAATCCTAGATTAAGGAAAAATTATGGACTGTTTTGGTCACTGAAATGATGAGCTCACATAACTCCAAGTACAGCAGCATTTAGAATATTAGCAAAATATAAGGGACCTATTTTCAACCTTACTTCTTTCATTTGTGTTGGTATCATGATCAACAAGAACCTGATCAGTGTTCTCATAGGGTAACATCAAACAGCATTAAAATTCTTCCCAAAAATGTTTTCTAGTACTAAAAATAAAATTTCTGGGCAAGACTCTTTTTACGTGAGTCATCAACACTGAACAATGAAGATAAAGCACCCTCAGTGACTGGAGATGGGTAATGTATCTATTACCCATCTATTATCCACACCCTGGGGACACGGGCAGCCTTCACCAAACCTCTTAGATGTGATATGGGAGAGTTGTGGTTATCTGCTGTAACAAAAGAAGGCAGAAGTACATGTGAACATATATACATACTTGATCATTTTCATTAAAAGTTATATGGATTAGTTCTTATTCTTTGAGGGAAAAATAGTTATTGAATATGCGATGAATATATGGAGCCCCAGTAGGCACTAAAGCATCTATAAAATAGATCACTTTACATTTTGGTAACTTGACCCAGCATATGGACTATGGTGACAAAGGGCACAGCCATTTGGACGTGTTTATAAAGAGTTGTATGTAATTAATTTTCTGGGCCATATGTTTGTAGTTCAGGATTTGTTATAAAAGTGTCTGGTGAAGTCACAATACAATTGCACAGTATAATCCAGATTAGAAGAACTGAGAGGATGGAGATAAAAATGAGAAGCAATATTAGGAGAGTAAGTATGAAAAGAAAATGCCAATGGAGGAAATGACAGTAGGATTTGTCTTACCAGCTTGAAGCAAGATGTGTGAGTTCAGAGAAGTTGGACACACTAGGTAGACTGACTGGGCTATTTACTAATTTTTTAAAATCTGTTGGATCTGGGGAACATTAAATACTTGTATATGATAAAAGTGAGATTATTTCCATTAGGTTATAATTAAAGTTATGATAGCCTAAGTTACAGTCACCAATACTGTAAAATAAATGAAGATTTTGAGAATGAGATGTTTTGTTGAAAATATCTCTTGGAAATTAAGCGAATAACATAGTACTGAAGGTAAAACATGGCTACAGGTGAGTAAAATCAGTGAGTTCAAGAGAAAGGTCAGTATCAGGCTCCCTGTTCAATGGGGAGCCTGCTTCCCCTTCTCTCTCTGCCTGCCTCTCTGCCTACTTGTGATCTCTGTCTGTCAAATAAATAAATAAAATCTGTAGAAAAAAAAAGAGAGAGAACGGTGAGTGTTGTGAGTCCATCTGTTCAAATACTTTCAGTACAGTTAGAGCCTCAAAGTAGAGCAAGAATAAGGACTATAAAGAATTATCTGGAATCTATTGGTTAAATATGGTAAGGGCAGCAGCAAAAGAGCAACATTTTACTTTACAAATTGAGGTAACAAATTGTATCCTTCTATTGCTTTCAGTTCAGAAGGTAATTTCAGGAAACAAGTGGGAAGAATTTTTGTATGATGTTTGGCAGATAATAAAATAGTATCCAAAATTAAATTATATCTCAAATTAAAAATAATGCAGGTGACAAGACATTCACAACAAAGAGAATTTGCATAATTGTGAACACAGTTTTTAGGGCTGGAGATTAATGTAGTACTTCTTTGAAAACTTCAGAAAATGTATTATTCAAATAAATGCACTCATACATGAACTAGCATATTTTATTATTAAATTCAGAACTCTGTCATGACAAATAGACTACAAAAAATGAATCCTCTTCTCTAAACCTGCAGACCCCCTCCAGTGAGTGAACTTGCAACCAGAGGGACTATTGTTGGCGTGATTTCTGCAGCGGCCATCAACCAGAGTATTGTGTACTCCATAGTTTCAGGAAATGAAGAAGGTGAGTATGTGTCTGTCTTCACCATAAACTAACACACTTGGATCTGGGATTCAGTTTAGATTGAATTACTCTTTACTCCATTTTTCCTAATAAAAAGTTACCCAACTTAAATGTAATTGGTACCTTTGTGCTCATCCTGATTAAAAAATTTGGTAGTACTAACAAACATGATTCCCACTTCCACCCACCCCCCAGCTCAGGAAATACTAACTATCCAATTCTGGAAACTTTGCTCTTGTCCTCACTTAGGGATATTTTAATAATATTTCTTCAAAATTAATGCATCATACTTTCAGCTTTTGGTTATAATTATTGCCTACAGGGCTCTCTTCCCACCATTCTGGACCATCCATGACTCACTCCATGTCATAGCTAGGCTAACACTGAAGAAATTTCAGGACCATAAATAATTTTTAATGCCCAAAAAGCCACATCCATGATAAAATCCATGTAAATTGTATAATATGATTCCTCAAGTGGTCAACTTGATATAAAATTAACAATTGTAAGTAAATAAATAATTTCAGTTTTGTGTACCAGCCACTATTCACTGAGAACAGGATGGTTTGCCAGCTTCTGGGAAGAAGTTCACAGCTGCATTTCTCACCCATTCTTCTTCTTACCATTATCCATAGTTAGCGGTCCTCTGTTTTTCACTTTTGATAAACTGGATAGCCTGGCATGTCATAAGTGGTTGAGATATAGTCAGTATACATTTAGGGGCACCTAGGTGGCTCAGTCCATTGAGCATCTGCCTTCAGCTCAGGTCATGACCCCAAGGACCTGGAATCAAGTCCTGCATTGGGCTCCTTGCTCAGCTAGGAGTTTGCTTCTCCCTCTATGTCACTCCCTCCCCCATTCTCATACCCCACCCGCTCAAAAATAAATAAAATCTTTTCAAAAAAGGAATAATCAATATACATTTATACAATATACATCAATAAATTATTATACATTATACAATTATATATTATACATTATACATTATACAATATACATCAATAAATACATGAATATTCAATATTTAATATTTAGTAAGTGAATGAGTATAAATAAATGTGATTAAGCAATTCACAAGGAAATTATAAAGGCTCTTTTTAAGTATCTCAACCACCATTACTGGAAATCTTTGCCCTTGCAGCAAGTGCTGGACATCTTGCTTTTGTTACTTTCTTCTTTGTTACTACTGTGCTGCTACGCCTCCTCCCTAAATATCACAAAGTTCTAATTCCTTTTAGTATTTAATGGACCATCCAAATCTACCATGATGGATATGGTATGCGGTGCTTCCCAAATTTAATTGACTGATGCAACATTGTTTCATTGTTCCAGGAGAATCTCAACATAACTAGAAAATTAAGAGTTTCACTTAAGTATACACTGATGATAATTTGAAGAGATGGAACATAGTTTCCAAAAGCTAGATTCCTGTAACTTTTATGCATTACTCCTGTTAACAAGTCACATTTTTAAAATCACAGTACCTTTTAAAGAGAATTCTCTTTTTTTTTCTTATAGTGAGAAGGAAATTACCAAAGAACTATATTTTAATTGCAGATATGTTTGGAATTAACAACATCACAGGTGTTATCTATGTGAATGCCCCCCTGGATTATGAGACCAGGACAAGCTACGTACTTCGAGTCCAGGCTGATTCCCTAGAAGTGGTTCTTGCCAATCTCCGAGTCCCTTCAAAAAGTAAGTTACATTACTTAAGAATTCTGTAAGGATTTTATGGTTCTTCTGCTCATTTGCTGATGAAATACATGTCCAAAAGTTATCCATACAAAACAGAGGGAGATCAGTAGTACTTGGAGCTGACTGCCCATACATTTTAACAGCTGATAGAGGACAGTGCAGGGAGTGATTTCATACTCCTGATATATCAGAGTAATAATGTACCATCTTCAAACTAGGTATATGATATTTCTAGAATCAACTTTATTCTTAATCCCACCATAAGGCTCTGTTGAACTTTCTGGAACATATATTGTTCATGGGTACAGGACTGCTCCACATTCTCTGAATCTTGTGGTCTCTTGTACTTACAGATTTTCTTAGCACAGAGGAAAATGCATCTTAAAAAAGCAACTAACATTTATTGTAAGTTTTATGTAGCATTATATTTAATTCACACCCATTTCTAGGAGATGAAAATTATTATTCCCGTTTTACAAAGACAAGATAAGAAAAGGTTAAGTGACTTTTTAAAAATGACACTGTTGGTAAATGAAAACCCAGAGATTTAAGCAGACAGCTTTTGACTCCAGAATCTTTCTCCAACATCTGTGTGATATAGTTTACCGACACAAGAGAGCAAGTAAGGCCAGTCTGTGAAGGGCGCCAGCAGAGATTCTGTGAGATATTACTAATAACAAGATAAATACTGTTCCTTTCTGTATGTTGAGGTAATACTTATTTGCACTTTGGGCAGTTCATCTTTTTATAATCACACCAGGTCTTTTAGAATTTAGAAGACCCAAGAAAACCAAATTGAACTTAACTGTTAGTGGAACGGAGGCTCAAAGAGAGCATGAAGTGGGAAACAGGCTCTGAAACAGACTCCTTTCATTCTGGGGTCCTTCCTGGACATTGTACACCAACACTCCAATAATCAGCATCTTTAGAAGGGGAGGGGGAAATGAAGAGCCTATGAGAACCCCAGCGTGGTTACAGGCGTAAAGCCAGAGCCACATAACCCAGGAGGTGGAAGAAAGAAGAGAAAGGTGGATAGAAAAGGCAAGAGATGTGCCCTAGAATTTTCTCTACCAGCACAGTAATTGATGATCCTAACAGTTATCACTCCTTTTTTATTTCTTTCAAGTCTCACTCACTGATCTAGTGTGGAGGGCTACACAGTTATTCAGAAAGGTACAACCAAGTCATTTGGAAAAAATCAGATATACATGGTGTGACTTTGAAATTAAGGGAATTATGTCATCCTCAATGATTATTCATCACTTGCATAATTATTTAAGAAATATCAGGCCAGTTTCCTGAGTTCTTAACATCTTTAAACTGTAGACAATTATTTTTACAAAATATAGAGAAACCTTTAAATTGTCATTTGAGTTGACTAAACCAGGAGTCCAGAGGTTAGAGTAGTTCTAAATAACATAATGCAGACTACCTTACTACAACGTGGGAAATACGGAAACTATTTGAAAACTATATTTGTCATCCTTCTTTGAAAAAAATGAACAGTTGTATTTAGAAAGAAAAATCTGATAAATATTGAGGTTGTCAAACTTGGCATTTTTCAGGAAATAGCTCCAATTTCTAGTAATAAAGAGATATCGATATCTCATATGTGAATAGGATATAACTAGTTCTCATTACTTTAAATCTAATCTAGGTTAATAAAATTTAGCTAATATACCTATGTATACTTACATGTGCCCAAGTATGTGTGGAGAGCTGAGACCATTTAGCAGATGCGTGAAGTAGCTTTTCAGAAGAGCATGAGATCTGAAAGCTAAATGTTAGTTTGTTTAATGCCTGAGGCTTTTAATACTGTTATCAACATTTCATGACTGACCTTTGCCTCTAGAGTCTGAAATACAAACTCACATATTTAAAAGTTTCATTTATCAATGACTGTTATGGCCTATAATGAATCCCTAGTTCATTAGCTATGCAAAAAATAAAGCCATTATGTAAATTAGGTTAATTAATTAATTGTCTAAAGGTTTATCTTTCCTTTAGAATTAGCTGTCCCATGGTCTTCAGCTCTGCCATATGTCACATAAATAAAATCAATAAACAAAAGAATTTTGATTCATTGAAGAAGTATTGTAATTTCTTTGCCAACAATTTGTTAATGAAATTCATTTTCAAAGTAAGTTTCAAAACTATGTTGTGACTGGATTTAATATTTAAATGCAATTTAATAATTATAATAGAGTAATTTCAGAACTCATTTCATAACTTTGACACTAGGAATCTTTAAAACATTCTAATCTTTTAGTATGGACATTTCAAGCATACATAAAATTCCAAAGAATATCATAATGAACCTTCAAGTGTCAGCTATGCAACTTAACCAATGGTGCTCTCCATCATTCCCTCCCTTATTATTTTGAAGCACATCAGAGACACAATATTTCATCTTCAGATATCTGAATATGTATCTTTTAAAGATAAGGACTCAAAACTTATTCATAACACCATTATTACTCCTCCCAAATTAATAAAAATTCCTCAATATCAATGAATATCCAGTCCATATTATATTAAAAATGTATTCATATCTGAATCCTAATAAGGTCTATATATTACAATTGGTTGAAAAGTATTTCAAGTGTCTCTTTTAAAATATAGGCTTCCCTCCCACCACATCTTTTAATTTCCTTTTATGTTTCTTTGTTCAAGAAATGAGATTTCTAAAGCCCAGGTTTCAATGAGCACACTTCTAAGGTGTCATTTCATATTTTTCTTTATCTCCTTTATTTCCTGTAAAATGATAGAGCTAGATGCTTGGTTAGATGTAGGTTGTTTTTTTAAACAAATAAGTTGTAGGTGATATCCACTGCTTCCTCAGAAAGACATGCCAGTCCCTATGACTTTCCTTTCCTGATGGCCACCAGCACCAGTAGTCAAGTCCTATCTACTGATTCTGTCCTTCCATCTCCTCTGTTTGTAGTAGCCAAATATTTCCATAAAAAGAAACTTCTCTGCATTGAATATTTGATTACCCTGAGGTCATCCTTCTATACTAAAGAGAGGAAAAAATGTTTGGTTCTTTCCTTCTATTTCCTGGTTTTCAAAAAAACATGTTGATTCACTGTCATACTCCAGATGTGGCCACCGAAATCACAGTTTGGGTTTTAAGGGTCATATGGTCTCTGTTGAACTACTCAATCCTGTGGTAGCTGAAAAGAAAGGAGATATGATCTGTAAACAAAATGGCAAGTTGTCCTTCAACACTAAGCAAATGGATGAGGCTCCCCTCTGACAAAATTCTACTTGCCAGAACAATGTGTGGGCCAGATTTTGATCTTGTTCTCTTACTTTTACTTTACATAATCCACTTGGCCCTTCCGCTACTGTGTATCTCCTACTGTGAACAGTGTTTCTGCTTCATCTACTTTTCCCACACATTGCATCTGAAGAAGGATTGTTAATATCTACAAGATAATCAGTCATCCAATTATCTATAGTTTGTCCTGAGGTAGACTCCTCACAGGAGGCTTACAAGAATAGCATTACCGATATTTTTGTGCATTAATGACAGTTTATCTGTGGACCCGGAAATTGAATGTAAATTTGGCTAGATATGAAAGCCTTGGGGCACCTGGGTGGCTCAGTCAGTTAAGCATCCAATTCTTGGTTTCAGCTCAGGTTGTGATCTCACGGTCCTGGGAGGGAGCCCAGAGTCAGATTCTACACTCCATGGGGAGTCTGCTTCTCCCTCACCCTCTGTCCCTTCTCTGCAACTCATGTTCTCAATCTCTCTCTCTCTCAAATAAATAAATAAAACCTTTAACAAACAAACAAACAAGATTTTCTTTGTCTTAAATATCTCAGTCCATTTTCTACTCCCATGAAATACTGCTGCCCAAAAGTATAATGACAATCTGGATTTCTTTTCCAATGCAAGTTGGTTTTACTTCTGAGTTTCCAAAGAATTTCTCTTTTTTTCTTTAAAGTTCAGTGGTTTTATTGGAATGTTCTCCATTTTGGCTATTCTGAGTGATTTTCTACCTATATAGATAGTATAGGCATTCTAACCTTATTTCAGAAAATTTTTCTTGAATTCTAATTTTTTTTCTATTTTATTAACTTGTTTTTCATCATAGGACACTCCAAATATGCAAGTAATGAATCATTTCCTATTGTTTATATCCTTTTCTTTCTATCTCATTAATAAATTTCTTCATTGACTTGGATTTTTTTAAGATTTTACTTTATGAGTTTTTCTAAATTCTGATACATGTTTTTCCTACAGGACTTCTCTTTTTTTCATAAACCATTTTAATTTGTTTCAACATACTAAGTTACAGTTTGCATATTCTTTTCAAATACCTTTATTTTTTTTTTAATTTTTTATTTTTGATAAACTTATATTTTATCCCCAGGGGTACAGGTCTGTGAATCACCAGGTTTACACACTTCACAGCACTCAAATACCTTTATTTTTTTAAGAGCCATTGTTTTGATCACTGTTCTTTTTTTTTTTTTTTTAAACCGTGTGGACTTTGACCATGGTTCTTTTCTATTTTTCATGTTTCAGCGAATTTATTTGTTCCACACTCAGAAAAGGAAGGTAGGATAAGGCAGCTTTTCTAGCTCTAGACTATTCTTTCAGTTATTTTCACAAAGCGATAAGAAGAAATAATAACCTTTTACTTTTAGAAATCTTCTTGTTTGTGCACTCCCACTTTCATTGGACAATCTCTCTCTCTCTCTCATTTTGCCCTGCTGTCCCTGTCCTGCTCAGTTTATATTCTGTTCTCAGGGTTTCCCCTTTCTCCATAGTGTGAAGTTTTGCCTTATTGCTTTCCTATTACCTTAGTCACATTTCCATTTAATGCACAATGGCAACTTTGAGACTCACTGGCTCTCAGGTCAACAGAAATGCTTAGCCATCTCTCAGCTTCCCTAAAAACAGTGGCTGTTACCATACTTGCTGACAATACAGAGATCTTGTTTCTGTCCATTGTTTTCTCCTGTGGCTCATGTTCTGGGTTTGGAGGTTAGCTTGTTGCGGGTACTTAGCTGGAGAAATTATCTGCGGGTTTTTGGTCTGGTTGCTAGGATATTATCCTAATTACATACATGTGATACTGAGGAGACCTAGAAGCAAGAGACTCCCACAAAAATTACTGTACACTTTAATAATTTAGTTCCATGGCTGCTGATAAGAGAGACTTCCAGGTCAGAGACTAAGGACCTCATTACTCACAAAGAAGTATTAGGTGTATCAGCGTAGCACACAGCATATGACATGGGTCCCTGAGCTCCAGACCTGTAGTGGGTGTAGGGCCAGGCCAGCCCTGCCTTAAGTGGAGTAGACAACAGTGGGGGCAGGGAACAAGGAGCTTGGAGACTCTGCCACTTTTATAGCAAATAAGAGTAACAGTCATCTCAGAAACAGCGGGACTGTGCCATGCATTTCTGTGTATCATTATCTCACTTTTCAGATTTACCAGCTGCGTAAATAATTCTGTGTCCCTGGTAGGAATAAAAGGTCCAAGCAATGCAATTTTGGCATACTCAGCAGGACACGTGGGGGAGCAAGACTCCCGCGGTATCCTGTCCCCAGTACTTGGCCATTCAAATCCCTGACTGTCTGCAATGAGGCGCGATTCGGGAAGATTCGGATATTACATTTTGCCTCAATCATCTTCTTCTATTCCCTAAATACACATTTTAATCCAAGGATATTCGAAATAATTGTTGAATCAGTGGAATTGTTTCACAGTTGATGAATTTTAGAGAATGAGAGCTCTCTAACCCTCTCAGGCTTTCATACTGTGTTAGCTGTTACCAAGTTTAGGATGAAGGTTTCGCTCGTGTGCTTTAGATTTTTCATACAGGGTTTCTAGATATATTTTGCTTTCCTTACCTGCTTTTATAGTTAAACTCCATTAACCATTTGGGCAGTTATAATAAATATATGACCAAATGAAAGAACGAATAAAATAACCCAAATTAACGGAAAGCATTTTTTTAAAAAGATTTTATTTATTTATTTGACAGAGATCAAGTAGGGAGAGAGGCAGGCAGAGAGAGAGGAGGAAGCAGACTCCCTGCTGAACAGAAAGCCCGATGCAGGGCTCAATCCCAGGACCTTGGGATCATGCCCTGAGCCGAAGGCAGAGGCTTTAACCCACTGAGCCACCCAGGCGCCCCCAGAAAGCATTCTTAAAGAGCAAACTTTCCCCAGAATGGAAAACTAATCATGAAGAGAATGGCTCAACTAGCTCATTAGCTTAGTACTAAAATAAAAGTAGTTGAAATAAAATGTATCCCAATAAGCCACAAATATGATAGATCCCTCTCTTTTTTTTTTTTTCCTTCCTTCCTATTCAACAAGCTCTAGACTTTGCCTATCAGTCACGAGTGCAGGCCTTACAGAGAATTGTTTTCCTTTGCCATCGAGACCATTCCAGTGTCTTGGCATTGAACATTAGCATTTTTTATGTGCCAGGTGTTTCCTAGGATTTTAGGACCAGAGATAATGAAACGAAGTTGCTAGTTTCAGGCCTTGTTTTCAATGCCTGAACGACACATCAACTTGTGACAACATAATACCACATTGTCGTGGGGTATGGTGGCTACTGGTGATGCGTTCACAGAAGAGTGAGTAGCTAGCACATGAATGATCAGAGACGTCTTCTCAAACAGCCCAACCTGTGATCAGCTCCCTGAAGAATGAGCAGAGGAAGTTTGAAAGGACAGTTCCAAACACCACTAGTGACTATGTATTAGAAATGATGAGAAACTCCGTATTCGATTGGAAATTTAGAAAAAGGACCAAGATACAGCAGACCTAAAATGACAGAGATGTGCAAGAGATAGATAGATGTTGTCAAAGAGATTTAAAATAAAACAAACAGCACAGCAGATCACCACTTTATAAACCCTTACTGCCAAGGAGAGGAAAAGCGATCAAGTGAAGGGAGATTTAGCAGTGATTTTCTCTGAAGTATTCCTTTGGGAGGAAAAAGTCGTCAACTTGGGTTTGCGCTTCTGCTCCACAACACATTCATCCCCAGAAAAGGAGGCTCTGAGAGTACAAACTCTTCATCTCAAGTTTCCCGTTACTGATGTCTGAGACCACAGGGGCCGTGGGTCAGGGACACAGGGTATCCGTGTCCAAGAGCGGCCAGATGGGGGCAATAGTGCAGACAGTCTTTACCATGGCTGGAGCAGAGGCCAGGAACAGCCCCTCCAGAAGGAGATTGCTCCTGCAGAATTATACAGGCCAGAGACCTGGAGAATGCTACCCAAGGTCCCGATTTGGGACATGGGTGAGTGCTAGCTTTTGTCGATCCAGGGATCACCTGGATGAGGGTAAAAGGCAAACATTAAAAGCTGGAGACTGGCTTGTCTTTCGACTAAGGGGACAAGAGGAAACCAACAGTCAGGCATCTGTATATTTCCTGCTTGGCTCTCAATGAGCATTATTATTGACCAAATGAATACCTTTATTTCATGAGGGAAAGACAAGTGCAAAGGCATTCATGTTTTTAGTATTATTCCAACATTATGAGTCTTCTTTTGTGTCCATCTCCATTCTCCATCTCCCCAGAAGCCTCAGTCCCTCCTGGGTTTTCAGGGTGGAACATTGTTGTTCCCGGAGAGATCCCACGGGACCTGTATGCAAGAACCTCTGCAGAAACAGATGTCAGTATTTCTGCCACAAAGTCATCACCATATTTTTCATCTTATACAGAGCAAAAGCAATATTACTCACCTTTTTAACTAGCTCATTGCTGTATAATTTGGTTTATGCAGTTCCACAATTGAAGTGCAATTCTTCTTTTATGGTAAAATTATAATTATCTTTAAATGTGGAAGAAAATAATCCCAGCTTTTTATGAATAGATCATTGTGTTTTGATTCAATAACTAGCCTTTCAATCAAGGATAAGTGACAAGACAATTAAGATAAACCTTAAACTGGTGATAAAACAATTCAAACGCTATTGATTCCATTTTATAGTTTTGCTGTAGGGTATAAGCTTGTAATACATTTCATTTCCTTGGCTTTTCTGGTTCCAAACAGAAGGTCTGTGACAAGTAATGCTAATGACTCTTTAGCTGTGATTGACTGACTTAAAAAGTGTTCCTCATATAAGTTGGGTGACAACATCACAGCATCTCACACGTTCATTTCCTCAGTCCTAAAACCTCGAATGTTCAAGGTCTTGTATTTGTTCTATAAAAGCATAACCATGATTTTAGAAACTATATTCAGACTTTATTACTTTAAAACTTGGAGACTACTTTGTGAAAGCTAATACCATTATATCCTTTATTGGATTTTTGGCTCTGACATTCTAGGTATATGTAAATATATATAAATAAACAGTTGAAACAGTTACATTTTTAATGAAATAAATATTTACCTGTGCAAGAAAACAATTGAATTGTGCAAAATAGCTATGCTTGGGAATGTGATTTAAAAATGGTAATGGAATTTTATGAAATCCATTTCAGAAACCAAGTGCATTGAGGCAGTGTTCTTCCTTTGACCCCAAAAGTGATTTGTTGAACCAATAACAAAGATGCGTGATCAACCCCTCTAAATGAGGGTACAGATTATAATACATATTTTTTCACATGTATTAGGAAAAAAATAATGTTCCATGAAGAAAACATTTTTTTAAATTTTATTTATTTGAGAAAGAGAGAGAGAGAGCAAGGGAAGAGGCAGAGAAAGTGGAGGGGGGGAATCACGAGCTGGGAGCCCAATGCAGGACTCAGACCCAGGACCCTGAGATCATGACCTGAGCCAGTCAGATGCTTAACTGACTGAGCCCCCAGTCGCCCCCATGAGGAAAACATGTTATATGACTTCCATGATCAACTAAAACTAAAATCCTAGGAATTCTTAAAATTGTTCTCCTTAACTTATACCTAAGTTTAAGCCCTAGCGCCTAAGACAGCGGATATAATTTCTTTATTCTTGGGAACTTTTGTTTAATTAGTACAGTTAATAATTTAATTTTTTCTTGCCTTTCCAGGCAGAATTGAAAAATTGAGATTCAAATGGAGCTCATTTGCTGATTCACAATATTTTTGCTACCTTATATTCTGTTTCTGAGAGCAACATCATCCGATTAATAATGAAATTCCAAAACTATGAAGGAGAAACTGTTTATCTTTTGCTTCAGAAAAAAATACCATTTCAACAGAGACCAACTGAGCTCTGTTAAATGCACATGAAACTATGCACAGAAGTGAAATCTGTTAAGTCATATACATTATAGAGCTATCATTTCCAGAAATAGAAAATGGAAGCAATTATCTGGATAACATAAGCATACCATTTATCTCAGCCGCTAAAAATAGGCAGGAAATTACCAGAATTTTTCTACTAAATACATTGATTCTTTATACTGTTAATGTGTGTGTGTCCACTGGCCCTCCACACTCTGTTATAACATGATCAAGGTCAGCTCTTCTCTATAGAGCAAGAATGTACAAGTCTTTCTACTATTTTGCTAAAGATTTAGATGGCTGTCAGATTGATTTTTTTTTTATTTTTATCTCATAACAAATAGAAAATGAACATTCCTTTCTCTTAGTGACAGATTCTACTTTGACCAGCTTTAACATGCCTACAGACTTACCAATGGATTATTTTTAGAAGAAAAAAAAAATAGACATAACTGCCCATTAACTACACAAAAATACATTTTAGCGTGATATTTTAAAAATGAAAAGCATATGGAGAGAAGTGCCACACGGAAGGAATATGTGTAGGATGGCCATTCTGTAACTGTCATCCTCTCAACAGGAGGGGGCTCTCCAGCCTGCTCAGCATTTCCTAGGTCCCTGCATCTCTCAGTCTCCATATTGATGGAGGTGTTTTCTCTAATCTCAAGGACTCTACCTTACTGTTTTTGTTTATACTGTTCCCTTTGTTTAAAAGGTCCTTCTGTTCTTGTTCTCCAAGTAATTCTTTTATGAGGCTCATTTAAAAACTCATCTCGTTTTTTACCTTACCTTAATCACCCATTGTCCCTGTCACATGGGGAATAAATATGTCAAGTCTGTGAGTTTCAAAGGCAAGGATGTGATACCCAATTTCGTAGTGCCTCAGTTTCTCAGAAACTCAGAGAATATGAAGTTTGAGATGGATCCTAAAGGAGAGAATAGGATGGAAGATGGTCTGGATATCATCTACGTCAGGGGGAAATAGGGAATACTACTTTGCCAGGGCGATAGAGAATTTGCCTGGTTAGCTATGTTTGATGACATGCTCTAATGCTTTCTATCAAAGAAATGCTATTGCGTTTTCTGTTGATCTACTCAACTTTACCTTTTGGACATCTATTATTTATACTAAAAATCCTGTTGTACTTAACTCTTAGATCTTGTAATGATTGATTTGGGCCAACATCGATGTAATTCTTAACTTGGAATAATTAATAGAACCATAATAGTCTTCTTCTTCTTAATGATTGTGACTTGTATCACATTTACAAAGACACTTTATGAGTTAAGCATAGGAAGTGATAATAAATTGTTAGATATATGGCCAAATAAAAGAATCTAGGGCATTCCAAAATAAAAGTGGTAAACAGACATACAGTATGGAATACAGAATACCGTGTTGTTAAGACCCTAAAATCAGGTGTCACTGGATGGGTAAGTCTTTGTGGTTCCTCTTGTAATTATTATTATTCTTAGACTAATGCTAGTGTTCATGATTACAGTCATGTAGCTGAGGGGCACCTGGGTGGCTCAGTCGTTAAGTGTCTGCCTCAGGTCATGGTCCCAGGGTCCTGGGATGGGGCCCCATATCTGGCTCTCTGATCAGTGGGGAGCCTGCTTCTCCCTCTCCCACTCCCCCTGCTTGCATTTCCTTTCTCACTGTCTCTCTCTCTGTCAAAAAAATAAATAAAATCTTTTAAAAAAGACATGTAGCCGAGATAATTTATATAAAAGACATGAAAACCTAGACTATAATTCTTTTATGCAGGAAAGATGTTGTTTTTAAGAACAATAGCTTAAATTATATTAATAGACACGTTGAGAGATCTGTAAGAACAAAAGAAGTCAAGCAATTATATATGTGAGTGTATGGGAGGTGTATTTATATAACTACATATTATATAAACTTTTTTAGAGCAATATATTCATGTCATTATATGTATAAACATATATATACATTTTCAAACAGACTAATACTTTTTAAGTGATTGTTTTACTTGCAACATCTATGGTCATTTTATTTATTTATTTGACAGGGAGAGAGAGATCACAAGTAGGGAGAGAGGCAGGCAGTGAGAGAGGGGGAAGCAGACTCCCCGCTGAGCAGAGAGCCTGATACAGGGCTCAATCCCAGGACCCTGGGATCATGATCTGAGCTGAAGGCAGAGACTTAACCCAGTGAGCCACCCAGGCCCATGGCCCCTGAAACATTATATTACTGCTACAGGGATCATGATAAAACTGTACATTAAATACATATGTTGAGTACTAGAAAGGCATAAGTGTTTTTCTAAATGCTAAGTGGAGAAGAATCTGGAAGGTGATACCATGGTCATCAAAGAGTTTGTATTCTAGTGAAGAAAACTTGATGCCTAAATATAAAAATAAGCAGTAACACCAAAAAAAGTATGTAGCTAATTGATTAAGAGAAGCATAGAGAAACTAAGCATAGAAGCATTAGTTTGATTAAAACTAAGCATAAAATGCATAGTTTGACTTTAAAGAGAATATATTACTGTGCCAGATTAAATCACTTATTGATCGAGCTGGGAAATGAAGACTTCAGTTGAAGCAGTTTTTTTGTCTGCTAATGTATTTTGTCTGCTAATCCCTTCTGTTAGGCAGGTAGAAGAGGGATGGACAGAGGATCTGGGGGGTGGGCGGGGTGTTGAAACTCGGAAGGAAATGCTGGGGGAAGGAATTTACAAAGTGAGTCCAGAGCAGAATGATGTAACAGAGAATTAATGGTAATAGAACAAGGAAGACATTCAAAAGCGGTTAAAAAATGTACCATCCAGAACATGGTCTTTGAGCCACTTGACAGTCACTTGAGATGCTTGTTTAAAAGTATATTTTTTGTATTTTTCCCCAAAAACCTAATGAATTCAGGCATCTGCAAACAACAGAAATCTGAACGTTCAGGATGTTCCCTGTGTGTATGTGCACACACATGTCTGTGTGTACATCCGTATGTGTACATCTTCACAGCTATTTAAAATACTGATAAAGGGGGGCGCCTGAGTGGCTCAGTGGGTTAAAGCCTCTGCTTTCGGCTCAGGTCATGATCCCAGGGTCCTGGGATCGAGCCCCGCATCAGACTCTGTGCTCGGCAAGGAGCCTGCTTCCCTTCCTCTCTCTGCCTGCCTCTGCCTACTTGTGATCTCTCTTTGTCAAATAAATAAAATCTTTAAAAAAAAAAAAATACTGATAAAGGGAATAAATGTTTGTAGGCTTCTCTTGTCTGTTTGGGAGGGGGCAGGGAAATAACATGACAAAAATCAGCACATAGGATAGCTTGGAGAGAGAAAGAATAGAGAATGAACATTAAAAGATTTGTCTAAGGCACCTGGGTGGCTCAGTCATTAACCATCTGCCTTCTGCTCAGGTCATGATCTCAGGGTCCTTGGATCAAGTCCCACATTGGGCTCCCTGCTGAGCAGGGAGTCTGCTTCTCCTCTCCTCCCCCTCTGGGCACTTGCTCTCTCTCTCTCTTTCAAAATAAAATCTTAAAAAAAAAAGAAAAGAAAAGAAAAAAGAAGAATCTAGGCATGAATTAGTATTGGGCTTAGGTTTCTCCAATGGAATTGAACTGGTTAAGATACTGAAGAAGATTTATTATAAGGGATGGGCTCACATGATTATGGAGAGTGAGCAGCCTGGTAATCAGCTGTCTGTGGGTAGGAGGCCCAGGAGAGCTGGTGGTATAGTTCCAGTCCAAAATCAAAGGCCTGAGAACCAACAGAGCTCAATGGTGATGGTGTGAACTCCCATCTGAGTCTGAAGCCCAAGAACCAGGACCACCAATGTCAGAAGAAAATGGATGACCCAGCTCTCCCCCAGAGAAAATTCCACCTTCCTCCATCTTTTCCCACTATTCAGGCCCTCAAGGAGATTGGAAGACACTCACCTGCATTGGTGATGATGTTCTTCTCTGCTTGGTCTGCTGATTCAGATCTCAAAACGTCCTCACAGACGCAGTCAAAAATAATGTTTTACCTGCTATCTGGACTTCTCTTAGTCCAATGAAGTTGTCACATGAAATTAACCATCACCAGCCAGCTAGATGGGGAAGATGTAGAACATATGTAAGAGAGAATTTGATAGGACTTGAAGACTTGCCATAAAGAGAAAGAAATAAAAAATAATTTTATATTTTTGATGCCAGGTATCATAAATTAAATCTAGAAAGTAGTTGGAAATAAAGAACTAAACTTTTGAAGGATGGTGAGGACTTGGCTTTTAGATTTTGGAAGATGTCATACAGAATGATCACTTAATCCAATGGTTATTATTTTGCAAAGGATCACTAGCATCATCTGGTATAAATGCAAATGAGGTTTAATTGGGGAGATCAGGCAGAAAGGCATCAAAGAAAGAACTACCTCTCTAGCTTCTGTAACCCACAGAGAGAACTTTAATCTGCACATACTTGAACACCCCATCAAAGGTGCTCAAATCAGGGGTCATAACAGTACTACTCTACATATGTAAACAGAATCTGGAAATGAGGAAAAGGAAAAATTCATTGACCACATAACAGTGGATCTTCCTGGTCAGGGAAATAAGGCCTAAAAGCAGGAGGCTGATAGAGCCAAGCAGCCTGGACTGGGGATAGTCAGTTGAGATCCACTGAACCAACCCAGATCCAATGACCTGGTTACTTGTTAATTTGCCCAAAGAGGAGAATTAACAAGCTCCCAGGGCCCTCTGGCTTTGTACCTTCCAGGAAGAGGCAGGGGAGGAGAGCAGCAAAGACTGAGTTTAAGGGAAGTCCTTCATTCAGTGAATGAGAGAAAGGAACAGCCAGTTGAAGAGGCTGTAGAAACAGGAGTAAAATTTGTGTAATAATGGCCTGTTGTCCAAAGGCCAGAGGGGTTTCAAGAAAGGCAGCAGGTGGTAGAAACATCAAACATCACAGACAGATATTCAAGAAAATAGCATCTAAAGAGATTACTATGGATGGCTCTTAGCTGGGCCATGCAGTGACAAGGTTAATGTTGAATAAATAGAGAAGACTTGCATATGGAAGAAAACAGGGAAATTTTAGTAAGTAAAGGATTTCCTGATTTTATCTCTACAACAGACATAATTAGTATATTCTTTTTTTTTAAGATTTTTTTTTTTTTATATTTATTTGACAGACAGAGATCACAAGTAGGCAGAGAGGTAGGCAGAGGGAGAGAGGGGGAAGCAGGCTCTCTGCTGAGCAGGGAGCCATATGCGGGGCTCGATCCCAGGACTCTGAGATCATGACCCAAGCCGAAGGCAACGGTTTAACCCACTGAGCCACCCAGGCGCCCCTAGTATATTCTTAAACATTCCCTGATTTTTAGTTTTATATATTTATGAAGCATGCCTTTCAATTTATGTATTATACGTATTTAAAAAGCTGATGCTGAGAATGTTAGGTTTCAGAGATAAAAAACATAAATTTAGCCTGTCATTCTTTTTAATCATACTCAAAATGCAAGTCTAGTAGATAATTCTTCTTCCAAGGCTAATTCATTCTTTATCCCCAGGAATTTCATAAGTTCAATTCATCAGTCTTGTCCCTTCTCTGTCTTGATATCTTGTACCTAATTAGTCCCCTACATCATAGCTTAAAAATAATTATAGACAAACAATTAAAAGGAAATCATTATTTTAAATGTTGTCACTTTCAATTTTGGAAGTCTGTTTCCAGTTATTAATTTATAGCATATGCTGGCATCAAAATTCCCTAATGGTGATTACCATATGTATGTTTTATTAAAATGCACAGGAAAGACTCTAACCAGTGCAGCAGCTCAATTTCATTTACGAAGAATTCCTACTAGATGATTTTCCATAAATGCTGAGAAATAAATGAGACTAAAGGAACAGAGGTAAAGAGAAATTCTGTAAAAAAGTACTTATGAAGGAAAATGTTATAACACATAAAATTGACCAGTGCAACCATTCCAAATCAAAACTACCTTGATGTTAGGTCCATGATCAAAGGAGCGAGATTGATACAAAACGAAAGTCAAGCAAAGCTTTATTTTGCATCAAGCATCGAGAATCAAACTGACTATTCGGGCCCGCCTCTTATAGAGAGAGCGAACGACTCCTAGCCTCACAAACTAACTTTTATAGAGCAAAGGCCATGTGGTTGAGCCTGGCCACACACAGGTGGCCAATGAGAATGTAATACACAGAGAAAGCTGCACAGTCATGCTAGGTCCCACACAGGTGGCCAATTGAATTACAATTTACCCCATAGTAGCTATTTGAACTGGCCTATCACCTTGATCAGAATTGGAGCCCAAAAGGTGGGGCCCCACTCCTTGGTAGCTAGGGAGACAGTATGCCCGCCCCACTGATTGGATGTCTCCACCTGGCCCGACTCATCCCTGCATTCAGGCTCTGTTATCTCCACCTGACCTGACCTGCCCTTGTATTTGGGCTCTGTTATCAGGGACTGATCGACCATATTTTACTGGTTTCCTGGACTTGCTTTTAAGTAAGTTCCCCTGGGTGAGGGGAGGCGGTGGGGGCGAGGGGAGCAGGGGAAGGGTCAATTTAAGTTTTACTGCATACACGACAAAATCACTGTTCAACCGAGATAAAATCGCTCTGGTTAAATAGTCCCTTACACTTGACAAAACAGCAGAGGCAGTCTAATATAATGAATTGTTTAAGATCCCTGATTCTGCTTTTTGATAAGCCTGGGTTCCACAGACATCTCTGATCTTTACTAGCGTCTTTAAGCTTTAGAATCTTCAACACTCTATCAGAATAAATATACCTATACCTCCTAAGGTTTTGGAGCAAAGTGATGCCCACAAATTACTTATTAGAACTTTGGAAACACCCATTAAAAAGCTACAGTAATTATTATCACTATTGTTTGTATTGTTGTTACTAGCTGTGATATATTTGAGCGACCCTTCAACATACTGTAATCACATGCTAAAATCACATATGAAAGTGCTTCATCTGCTCCCGTATCATAATACAGAGACTTCATGTTTCTCAGGAAGCTCTTCACATAACCCAGTGGTTGTAGGTTGTGACATGTTAGAAGGATGGTCAGGCCAACTTTTGGCATCATTAGATTTGAATGCCCTTATCTTGATTGATCTCTGGATAGTGTATGTACAGAAAACCAGATGATATTTTTCTAAAAAGAGCGCTGAAAATAAAATAATCATCCATGATGACAAAGGAGAAAATATGCTAAAATCTCATACTTAAGTCTTGCAACACTAAATGGAAAATTTGCATTTAACACTGTCTTTTGATAACTGGAGAGGGAAAATCCACACTTTATGTATAGGTAGGAAGATATGGTCCCCATTCTCTGATGTGGACTAAATTGACTCTTCCCCACTGTGCTTGTGATGGTTATTTGGTTAGAAGCAACATACCTCCTCTGACTGACTTATACTAAAAAGAGCTTACCAGAAGAGTACTTGGTGGCTTACATAATCAAAGGAGAGGCTGAAGAGGATCTAAAGAAGGACACAGTCCGAGGTAAGCTTTGGCAATCTTGGTCAGAAACTCGAAACACTGCTTTTGGGGACAATGCCATCAAGACACCTGGGATCACACACCTTCAAGCTAAGGTCAAGAGACTGAGGGGGATCTGATGCACCTAAGCTGATGACAGACAAATAAAATAAAATAAAATTCTACTTTACTTTTTCAAAAATCAATTTAGGATAGGGAGGAGTCAAGATGGCGGAGAAGTAGCAGGCTGAGACTACTTCAGCTAGCCGGAGATCAGCTAGATAGCTTATCTAAAGATTGCAAACACCTGAACATCCATTGGCAGATCGAAGAGAAGAAGGAACAGCAATTCTGGAAACAGAAAAACAACCACTTTCTGAAAGGTAGGACCGGTGGAGAAGTGAATCCAAAGCGACGGGAAGATAGAACCCGGGGGGAGGGGCCGGCTCATGGCAAGCGGCGGAGCAACCGCGCACAAAATCAGGACTTTTAAAAGTCTGTTCCGCTGAGGGATATCGCTCCAGAGGCTGCCCGGGGCAAAGCCCACACGGGGTCAGCGTGACCTCAGGTCCCGCAGGGTCACAGAAGGATCGGGGGTGTCTGAGTGTCGCAGAGCTTACGGGTATTGGAACGGGAAAGCCGGCTACAGAGACAGAGCTGACAGTAAGCTCGCAGCTCAGGGAGACCTTGAACCGGTAGCAGGCTCGGTGAGCTCGGAGCGCGGCAGGAGGTCAGGCAGACGGGAGTAACTGGGCGCGGTTCTCTGAGCGCGCACTGAGGAGTGCGGCCCTGGGCTATCGGCTCCTCCGGGCCGGAGACCAGGAGGCCGCCATTTGTATTCCCGCCTCCAGAACTCTACGGAAAGCGCTCAGGGAACAAAAGCTCCTGAAAGCAAACCCAAGCGGATTACTCACACCGGCCCCTGGTAAGGGCGGTGTAATTTCACCTGGGGCAGACACTTGAGAATCACTACAACAGGCCCCTCCCCCAGAAGATCAACAAGAAATCCAGCCTAGACCAAGTTCACCTATCAAGGAGTGCGGTTTCAATACCAAGGAGAGCAGCAAAATTCTAGAAGAGGAGAAAGCAAAGCACGGAACTCATTGCTTTTTCCCTGTGATTTTTTTTAGTCTCACAGTTAATTTAATTTTTTTCTTTTTCATTTTTTGTTTCTTTTTTCGCCTTCGGGTAAATTTTTTTTTAACTGTTACCTTTTTCTTTTTTAACGATTTTTTACTAGTTTATCTAATATATATATTTTTTCTTTTTTATATTTTTCTTAGGTGTTTTCTTCTTTTTTTAATTCTTTTTTTTTTCTCTCTTTTTTCTTTCTTCCTTTTTAAACCTCTTTTTATCCCCTTTCTCCCCCCTCACGATTTTGGATCTCTTCTAATTTGGTTAAAGCATATTTTCCTGGGGTTTTTG
>NC_081560.1:121460963-121618600 GCF_022355385.1 Mustela nigripes | reverse complement strand
CAGAAGCCTAAGACCGAGCCCTAAGACCGGCGCCTGCGCGGCTCGCCTCCAGCCGGCCCACAGGTGCGGGTTTTGCTGTTTATGGGAAGAGGTCGGCTGAGGGACAGCCCTCGCTCAGGAAAGAGTTCGCTTTCTGCTCCTCCTCGGGTGGACGTGGTCCTGGGTTTTGGCACCAAAATGATGTGGGAGAGCGAGGTTTTTGTCTTGGGAGCCGAAGAATGAATCTCGAGGACGACAGAGTGAGTAAAGCGGTAGAAGTTTATTAAGTGAAGATGTAGAAAAAGCTCTCAAGAGCGAGAGGGGTCCCCACAGGGTTGCTGACAAAGGCCTTTAGGGTTGGTCCCATTTTTTTTTAGAAAGCTAACAAGGGACCTGAAATCTCTGTAACATTTCTACCGATATCACCATTGAGCAGGGACTCGTGATAACCCCTTCAGTGGCTTCCTTCCTTCCCAGGGTCTGGGTGTTCTTTGTGGGTCCCAGGTGATTATCATAAAAGATTCCCCCCTCCCCCATTTAGGGCAGGGTGTTCCTAGGGCAAGGTATTCGGGTTATTCCTTTATCTCTGGTTTTCCCGCACCTCCACATGTTTGGGATTTCTGTGAGCCTGATGGCCTGGCCCGGTCCATCTCTCCCTACCTAGCCCCACTTGTAACTTCCCCACTTACAGGTCCTGTGTTAAGCTGAGCTGTGGAGAGAGCTGGAGTTTAATAGACACAAAAGAATTAAAACAGTGTTTACTGTTTATTCTGGATGGAAACAGAGTGAGCTGAAAGTCATAACCATTGCCTCCCAAAGCCTTTAAATGTATGGGTTCTGTCTCACAGGATTAAGGAGAGCTTGCCATACCAATGAAAAGAAACAATGTTGCAGTCTCAGCTTTTGTTTTTTCTGGTTAATGTTTACAGAGAAACTTAAGTTCATTAAGTGTTCCTAATGGGAAAATATGTTATATGGATACAAAGCCAAACTTCAGTTGGAATTGAGAATATTACTGTTCCTAATTATCTCCCCATCACTGTTCTGGTAACATTGTCAATGTCATCATTTTCTTGACAAAAAGATTTACCCCAAAACAGGTATATATTATAGTAATCTGAGTGTCTGAAGCCAATGGTTACAGGCAGTTTTGTCCTTAATTCAGTTATTCACCTTGCAGCAAACACATACACAAAATGTATGTTTTAGATACAAGCAATTAAAATCATGCAAAGGCTAATTAAATCAACTGTCAGAGCTCAATAACAAAAGTATTAAAATGAACCTCAAAAGATTTAATCTCTCCTGCCTAGCTACTGAAAATAGTGTGTATAAATATAACCAAGTACAATTCGTGCAAAGCAGAAAGCTGAAAACCAAAAAGGCAGTGGCTTTTCTCATGCTAATGTACTTAATAATTTATTTTTCAAAAGAGCATGTAAATATATTGTATTCCTACAAATTCCATCTAATAAACACAACAAAACCTATTTCTTCCATGCTTTTCTCAAATCAGCCTATTTTTTTTAACTGAATAACTATCCATAAACCCCTTAGTAAGATCCGATTAAGTTCTTATCTCAGATGATCCTTTTGTTCTTAAACACTATTTAAAGAATCAGTCATTTATCTGGCATATACACTAGGGCAGAAGAATGCCGAGGAAATTAACAGTAGTATAAATAACATAAATCCTGAGTCATTCCAAATAGTCCTTAGACTTATGAAATGATTTCAGTCATTCCAAATAGTCCTTAGACTTATGAAATGATTTCAGAGCCTGTATTCTCCTAATATCTGTATTTTTAAAAAATCTGTTATCTTGGAGAGAGGTGCTCCTAATTTTAACAGCAACATTTATTTGTTCAGTACTATGATTTTTTTTAAGGGCTTGAAATCTATTATTTATGGGGATAAAATACAGCGATTCATTTTATTTAAGTGGATACTGGGTGGGAGGGGACAGTAGCAATTCTAGTCTAAATCAACATTTATTGAACACTTACCATGTGGAAGTCCCAGTGCTTCCAGAGAATTAATTTGTCAGTCAAACATATACAAAAGTAGTATCAATGGAAAAACAGTGTAAAAAGGTGTGTGTGCGTGTGTGTGTCTGTGTGATGTGATTTCATGAGGAACTAATCATTTTTTTTTTGGCACCAGCAGAATAACCAAGTAAGCCTGGTATTCCAAGAATTTTGAAAGTTCTCTGCAATGGAATCATCAGAATATAAGTCATTTTCCGTCTTTTTGATACATTTCAAAAAAAATCTAATGCATTAGACCATGAAGAATATATAACAATAAGAAAAACAGCCCTTGCCTCCAAGGTTTTAGAGTCTAGTGTATGTTATCTAATCAGACTAAGCTCCTGTAATCCTAAGGATGACAGTAGTTATTTCTTTGATGTATTTATCAGTGATAATTAGAGATGTGTTTGGAGCTCAGCTCCTTCAGATGGAGGCAATGTCAAGAGCAGAGGCCAAGGGGCAGTGACAGGAGTGCGGGTGAACAAGATCAAACCCCTGACTTGAAAGAACTCAGCCCCAGGGGGGAGGGCCATCATATGATTGCATAATTTCAGCCTGTTTTGATTGAGTCCTGCATTAAAGATGTGTGCCTGCAGGTGGACCCATGACACGGTGTTTTTATGTATCCACAGTCTTTCCATTTATCTTTACTCCTCTAACCTCTCTTATTTTAAACTGGGGTTTTTCAGCTTCATTGCTATCCACAGTTTGGGCTGGTTTTTTTTGTTTGTTTGTTTTTTGTTTTTTTTTTCTTTTTGCTCTGGGGGCCTGTTGCTGTTCATCACAGGATGTTCCTCAGCATCCCTGGCCTCTACTTACTCAACCCCCCTACCTACCTTCCCTTTGCAGTTATTGCCACCACAATTGTCTCCAGATGGGCAAAGTCAACCATGGCCGAGAACCACGGCTTTAACTCCTTAGACAGCTGTTCAGAAAGTCTTTCTTGAGAACCCAGTGCAATGTAGGCAGTAGGTTTGTCGTGTGGACAGAAGAAACAGATTGATCTTGAGAATAATAGGGGATTCCTGGGAAAACTAACAGCCCAGAGTTAATTATTGAAAGAAAAGAAAGAAGGAAAGATAATCACAAACTAAATGTGGTCTTGAAAAACATGGAGTCAAGTGGAATTAGTGGTATTTTTGAACATCACTTAGTGTTTGAACACTTTTTTCCTTGTTCAGATTGCCTAAGGGAACAGAGGGCTCTTTCCAAAGGTTCTGTTCTGACTCCTAGTTTCTTCCTTGAGCTTTACTCTTAAGCAGTTCCATTTTTTCTTTCTTCAAACTAAGGAGGTGTGTCACATTCCCTCAAGGGAGTAGTCCCTTCTGGAACATCTTGGCTTACTGAAGCCAAAGGTGCTGCCCAAAGAAGAGGTTCTCTCCTACAAAATTGGAGGAAAAAGAATGTCATTTGAGGAGGGAAATGAGGCAATGAGCCCCCAAGTACAAAGGAAGAGTACAATGTTCCTAACCAAAACACATGCCAAATAAATCCACCCCCTGCCCCCAGCTTGTAATGTCCTTTGGCCCCTGTGGGGCTCCTCCCAGTCCTTGCAGAAGGGGAGGGCAGGGGGTGTCTGACATCTGGCACTGGTGTTGCTCTTCTCACACTGTTCTCCCATCCATTTTATCAAAGTATCACTTTCCTGTTTTCCCTCAGCATTTTTCTGTTTCTGTTATGTGCTTCACAGCTACCTTAAAGGATATATTGACCAAAAAAAAAAAAAAAAAAAAAAAAATCGATTGTGCAAGTACTCTTAAAAAGATAAGAACTGTATTTCCTTAAAGGAATTTAAATCAGAGTTACTTCCAAATTTCTGCCTTTGAAATCCTCAAAACCCCAAATCAGTGGAAGACCAGGATAGCGCCCTAAGTCTGTATGCAAGCATTGTGAAAGTGTGTAAGCCAAGGAAGCCACTGGTGTCACTCACATGGTACGTCCATGAGTCAGAACATGTGAGTGAGTGATATTCTAGGGATTAAACCACCTGGGTGTATTTTATTTATTTTGTGACTGCCAGGTATTTATTTTACAGTCGTTTCTTAGACCTATCAAAATTCTTTTCCAGCTTTATTTGGGTATACTTAGCAAATAAAATTATTAAGGTGTTTAATTCGGTGATTCGATACATGTATATATTATGAAGTGATTTACGACAATCAAGTTATTTCTCACTTCCTGTCAGTCTTCATGATGTTCACTAGAGCCTCAGAACAAAGTCGTCTTGTCACTGAACGTTTGTCTGTTTGATCAACAATACCTACCCCCCCATGCCCCACCTTGGTGTCCCTCACCACTCTGTCTGTTTCTTTGAGTTCTGTTTGTCCTCATTCCATGTGTGAATGAGGTCATACATATTTGTCTGTCTGACTGACTTAATTTGGCAAAATGCCCGGCAGTTTCTTCCACAGACCGCCCCCCCCCCTTGCCCTGACTTCATTTTCTTCCTTAGGACATGTATCCTTAAGACACTCTTTTATCTTCTGACCAAATCTGACCCCTTGACCATTAGAGGACATTTCTTAAAGTGGGTACAGGTAAATTCCAAGCACCTGAGAGGACATTGTGTTTCACACAATGCATTGTGAACTCATAAAATTGATTATCCTGAGGAGGATGCCTGGACTAGAATCATCACCAGCAAAGGCAAAACACTGAAATGTATTGATCAGTTGATGTATTTATGTGTTTACTTGCTCAGTGTGATATAGAACAGGCCATCAAATACTTGCTGGGAAAACTGGGGAGTCAGATCATAAACCCTGCACCAAAGTCCTCTGGGACAGTGTGGAGGGCTGTGTGAGAACTCAGGCAGGGTGCAGAGGCTCCTAATTACAAAAAGGGAAGGAGTTTATAATTGTAATCTTTAAAGTGTTGTTTGCAGTCAATCAAAAGTGTTGGCTGCAATCAACCTGAAACTTCTTTTCACCCATGTTAGGGCACACAAACTGGCCCTTTTCCCAAGAATCTAGAGATGTCAGTGTTTGAGTCCTACTGTCACATAGTGGGTTCCAGTCTCGGCCAAACCATGTGCCAAAGAGAATACACACCAGCCCTGGGCCAGCCCCTCACCTCATTCTCCTGTCAGTGTTCTGCATGAAAATGAGAATAACAGTAGTTGTGATAACAGCTCTATCTATCTCCTAGGACCAGATTCTCCTGCAAAGCTTGGTGCAATTGGCAGCCACATACTGCCCAATAACCATTAGCTCCCAGTATTGAATTTTTGCTAGACCTGGGAGGACCATATGAAGATGTGAAATTGGGTTTAAATTCCTCAACAAATAATGAGAACTAAGGAGCTATCATAATAAGAAAACATTTATATTTATGGTTTATATTTGGACAGTCATGATGAAAATAGATTTTTAAATGGGTTCCTGTAGATGTAAAGAAAAGAATTATTCATACTGTTAATCACACTTCGGTGCTGCCTTTTTTTTGTTTTGTTTTTTCCCTTTCTAATTTGTGGGGGCTCCTGGCTGGCTCATTGGGTGGAGTATGTGATTTTAGATATCGAGGTTATGGGGGTCAAGTCCCACATTGGGTGTAGAGATTATTTAAAAATAAAATCCTTAAGGAGTACTGATGTGGCTCAGCCGGTTAAGCATCTGCCTTCAGCTCAGGTCATGATCTCAGGGTCCTGGGGTCAAGTCCTGCATCAGACTCCTTGCTCAGTGGGGTGTCTGCTTCTCCCTCTCTCTAAGCCCTGTTCCCTACCCCCTGCTTGTACCCTGTCTCTCTCTCTAAAATAAATAAGTATAACCTTATAAAATAAAATAAAATCTTATAAAAAATAACTTAAAAAATAAAATAAAATTGTGATTGCACAACATTCCAGTGTGTGAAATGCAATAAGACTGTAATGATTATGATAACGTTATTGGGTATAAAAATAGCCCAGGATGAAACTGACATGGAACGCATTATATACTAAGTAAATATAAAATACCTATAATGTTTTCTTTCCATTTATTTTCTGGCAGATGAGCCAGAAATTATACAGCTCAGTAACACAGAGTTATGATCCAACTCTAGTTAAATTTTTGTCAAACTGCAGAGTTGTTAGGCAAATATTTAAAAAACCAAGAGGAGAAACTAACCCATATTGTGTTGAAAAGACATTAGAGGCAAGAAGAAGAGCAGCCAATAAAAAACTGAGAGAATTGGGTATGTTACATGCTGCTTATTATTATTATTATTATTATTACTGTTACTATATAAACCTAAAAATGCCCAAATCTGGCAAATGAAAATTACAAGAAAAACTTAAACAGATAATCCAGTCCTGTGATTACTCTCCATCATCATGCTTGCTCTCCTCACATAATTTATGGCATGGAAGTACCATCACACTTTATTTTACTGTTTATTTAAAGCACCAAGTGATACAGAGACTGTATCAGTCTCAAAGCAAATATGGACTTAAGCACAACTGATAGGAAAGCATGCTATTTTACATGGTAATGATGATTTTTGTGAGATGAGTATTTTGTCAAAGGAAACCTTGAAAAAGTTTAGTCTGGTGGTTAAAGCAGGATAAGTTATTTTACAGATTATTTGTACCCATTGAATGCCATTAGTGTAAGTAGATATTTATCTCAGTGTTTCTACAGATGTTAATTTTATTAGAGATTTTTAATAACTACTAAACATATATTTTAAAATATTTTTATTGCAGTCTCTGGAATTTATAAAATGTATACATGTAATATGTTTATGAACATGTAAGTGTCACTTCAGATTACAACACTGATTCTCATGTTATTTTTCCCAATACTTAACAGTTGCTTTTTAAAAGATTATCTAAAGCACAATTGTTCCTGACGGCATAATATGTTATGTCTGGGACTTAACCTTCTGTCATCATCTTATAAAGTATCAGGAGAAAAGTAGATAAATTTCAGCACATAAATTTTTTCCTTTACAGTGAGTTTAAAATCAGCCTTCACTTTCTCAAGTATTGCCAATAGGGACCATAACTAATGTGGTCATTAATTAAAAACATTAAAAAAAAGCTTAAAGGTGATAATTGTAGTTTGGAATTCCTTTTGTTAAAACATGTTAAATTTAGAGCTGTTAGGTCCTTTGATTCTAGAGAGAAAGCTGGTCAGTTAGTAAGATGAAAGTGGTGTTCATTTTGGCCAACCTTGGCTGGTGGCCCACCAGGGGGCAGCTCGGAGCACTTCCCCTCCCCAATACACAGCAGGCTAACTGCCATTAGCCTTGCTTCCCTGCGGGGCACCATATCTGTTGAGCTAACACACTCTCCTCCCCATTCCAACTCCTCCAGGTCAGGGATGGCTAGAAAGAGACAAATAAGAGGGAAACTAAATGGGTAGCAGCAGGGTAGGGTTAAAACCTCCGGGAAAATAACTCTTTCACCTCTCTGACCTTTTCTCCAGGCAAGCAGAAAGCAGCCTGTTTTTCAGTTCTAAGACAATGCAGGTTATTCCTTTGTGTACTTAATCGACACAGATCTACTACTGTACACCCACGATATGCCTATGGTGCTATAGATCGGTGTTACTTTGTTGTAGTTGGAGCTATGATAAAGCAGCAACTTTAAGTTTCCCCTGATAAATAATTTGTAGCTCAATTGCCCTATATTTGATCCTAATTGAAATATATGAGCAAAGTTCACATTGGTAAGACATCAGAATGCTTCTGTCATTTCAGTCTACTTGTTGCAAAGGGATTATCAAGCGATTCCTCATTTTTCCTGGTTTGTGAATTATTTTTAAGTATTGTTTTAAGATTTTATTTATTTATTTTGTTTTGTTTTGTTTTGTTTTTATTGTTCTCCGTACTTTAACAGACCAGGAGATTTGAAATCAGAAGGCCAGCCAATATGATTGACACCCAAGTCTGGGCTCCTTCACTAATTTTTTTTTTTAATTTTTATTAACATATAATGTATTATTTGCCCCAGGGGTCTGTGAATCCTCAGGATTACACATTTCACAGCACTTACCATAGCACATACCCTCCTCAATGTCCATAACCCACACCCTCTCCCTAACCCCCACCCCCCAGCAGCCCTCATTTTGTTTTGTGAGATTGAGTCTCTTATGGTTTGTCCCCTTCCTGATCCCATCTTGTTTCACTTTTTCCCTCCCTTCCCCCCACAGCCTCCCCCTGCCTCTCAGATTCCTCAATCAGAGATCATATGATAATTGTCTTTCTCTGATTGACTTATTTCACTTAGCATAACACCTTCTAGTTTCATCCATGTCATTGCAAATGACAAGATCTCTCTCTCTTTTTTTTTTTTTTGGTGGCTGCATAGTATTTTGATACACACACACATCTTTATTTGTGACACAGAGAGCACAAGAGGAGAGGAGAAACAGACTCCCCACTGAGCAGGGGGCCCTGACACAGGGCTCGATCCCAGGAGCCAGAGATCATGCAGAAGGCAGACATCTAACCAAGTGAGCCACCCAGGCGCCCAGTTATTTTTGTATATTGGGTTCCCTGTAGAGGGTTCTTCGTGGACTAGTGACAGGTGCTACATTTTTTCATTAGAGTGATGATGATGATGGAGGGAGTGAGATTCTAACATTTAATGATGAAATGTGTTCTTTATGGCATATTTAGTATGGTAGACATTACACCCCAGTGTAGATGACTCACACGACCTCACTGATCTCTCCAGCTACACTTTTTTCAGTGGCTAAAGTAACATTATGATTAAACTTGGTTTCTCTTTGTAGAAATAAACCCCTCACCCAACCACTGTTTACTTTTCATCCTAAAAATAAAAAAAGAAAATATTGTACATTTTTATTTTTTTAAAGATTTTATTTATTTGACAGAGATCACAAGTAGGCAGAGAAGCAGGCAGAGAGAGAGGGGGAGACAGGCTCCCCGTTGAGCAGAGAGCCCAATGCGGGGCTCGATCCCAGAGATCATGACCTGAGCTGAAGGCAGAGGCTTAACCCACTGAGCCACCCAGGTGCCCCAATATTGTACATTTTTAAACTGAGAGACTATCAATGCTAGTTTTACACTTAAGGAAAAAAATATTGTTTTTAGTTGACGTCAGTTTCTCTTATTTCATAAAGGTGTTTATGTATTTGTGTCACTTTGGTGTAGTTGGTAGTGTGTGTGAAATGTTTGCGAGCATGAACAGTTGAATTGTTTCATTAAAATCAGCAGAACACAATACTTTAGTGCCTATTAAATCAAGTAAAATGAATTACCAAGACATTGTAATTAAAAGAAATAACAGCAATTTCACATTATTGGCCCAGAAGCATCATTATCCGTGTCCTCTGTGGACCTCAGGGAATTAAACTTGCCATTCAGGAATGACTTTCTCATTTAAGCCATTTCCATTGTTTGAGAGAGAGAGAGGAAAAAAAGCAAGTATAGTAAGTACTTACTTCAGTGCATTTTTTCTAGTGAATAGCCACCAATTAAAAATATATTATTTCTTATCCTCCAGGCAATACGGCTAAAGTGTATATTGAGATTCAGGATGAAAATGATCATCCCCCAGTGTTTCAGAAAAAATTCTACATTGGAGGTGTATCTGAAGATGCAAGAATGTTTACTTCTGTGCTCAGAGTTAAGGTACGAAAACATTTATTAAGATACCGAACTAACGTTAAAACAAAGAGCTCAGACTTTGCAGATAAAGTGTAACCATGTAGTTTGTATTGACTGAGTACTTATTCATGTTGTTTAAACAAAAGTCTGAAACTCAGAGATACATGAGTTTAATTAGCCAAACTAAATACAGAATAGTTATGAGGCAAATACTGTGCAACTTTTATGTTCTATTTTTACTGTGAAAATAGAAAAAATTACTTATGATAATTTACTCTGAGTAAGATATTAAATCATTAAAATGTATGGCTCCCAGTAAATTTGTATGCTTCTCATAGGTTTAATTCAGAGTAACTCCAAAGATTTGCAAAGTGGAGTTTCTAGTGGCAAATATAAAATTACTGTTTTTCTAATAGAAGGAATCATGTGATAAATTATTTTTTTTTCTGCAGCATTTTTAAAAATTAAAAATCTGAGATAAATGTAAAACATAACACTACTAATTTTAGCACTTTACTAAAAGTTAAAAAAACTCAGATATATCAGAAAAAAATCACAAACCTACTTAGACTTTTTTGTTTTAAAAATTAATTTATTTGACAGAGAGAGAGTACAATCAGGGGAACAGGCAGAGGGAGTGCGAGAAGCAGGATCCCACTGAGCAAGGAGCCCAACATGGGGCTGGATCCCAGGACTCTGAGATCATGACCTGAAGCAAAGATCATGACCTGAGCTGCCCAGGCACCCCTACCTAGAATTTTTTAAAAGCCAACATCCAAGACAAAAGTTGATAATTCTTCATTTCTCTCCAATAAGTCATCATCAAATATGTTGAAAGATTTTATAAATGGTTAGCAGCATATAAAGTTACAATAGGTTTGTTACTGAGAAATAAATTGATAAATACTGTATTACATTGGGGAGAAATTTTAGAAGCTAGAACATTTTGGATTATTTTAAGATTTTATTTATTTATTTGTCACAGAGCTAGAACACAAGAGTGTTGTAAGGGGCAGAGGGAGAAGCAGACTCCCCATTGAGCAAGGAGCCCAGTATGGGGCTCAGTCCCACGACCCCAGGATCATGACCTGAGCTGAAGGCAGACGACACTTCACCAACTGAGCCATGCAAGCCTCCCAGCATTTCATATTCTTAATTACAGTTATTTTTCTAAAAGTATTTTAAGAATATTTTTTTAAATAGCATTAATACACACGCATAAAACCTAAATTTCCCTGGGTGAATCCAACTGGTGGTTGCATCTACTTTCAGTCATGATCAATGAGTTGCCTTTCTTTTCTTGATAATAGGAGAACTATGAGTAGAACTCTTCTTACACATAGCCTTATCGTCTTATGTACAGAAGTACGAAAGAGGAAAATCAGCCAAGCAAATGAACATGTATAGTGTGCTTGCCAAATAGCTCCTTCATAGTGCCAAAAACTGACTCCTGATCAGAATCCCCCTTCAAACTAAAAGTGGTCCACAAATGGTCAACACATTATATGTAAATCGCATGATTTGCAAGTAAAAAACAACTCCAAAGGAGTTTTACATTTTTGTCCCATGAAGTGTTGATTGGTTCAGTTCATTCATTTAGTTGGCAAACACTTTTTTGAGTACTCATAGTGTGTACTGTTCTTGAAGTTGAACTTAGAGCAGTTCAAAAAAACAAACAAAAACAGCATTACCACCCTAGTACTTCAAACCAGTGAAAGAAACACGTCACTGATGGATAAAATCAGTAACTACTTAGTACAAAGTCATGTATGTGGTCAAGGGCAAGACTTGTGGATTCCTAGGTCAGGAGTATTCTGCTCGTTCCTCTGTCCAGTCCCTCAAGCCTGTGGGAGCCTGGAGGTCAGCATGGCTGGAAGATTGGTTGGAGATGAAATTCGAAATGTGGCCCAGGACCAGAACATGGGGTTTACCCTCGATGTGTTAGAAAGGAAGTCTTTGAATGGTTTTTTTCAGAGGTGTGACATAACCCGATGTAAGGGGATTATTCCAGATGTTGTGCAGGGTTAGTGTGGGGGTGGTGAACAGCGTTTTCGGACAAGAGGAGCCACAGAGCCCAATGTATTACTTTCCAGAAGAGACGTGACAGTGGGCTGAACCACAGTGGTGGTTTGGGGTCATGGTCAGGAGGGAGTCCAAGATAGCAAAGAGGATATGCTGATGGATCGTATGTGGGGCATGAGAGAAAATCAAGAATGACCCTTAGGTTTTGTTCCAAGCAGGTCCCCATCCCTCCCCCAGGTACTGTCATAGCAGGCATCAAGAGTTCATTTTTGGAGATTTTTAATAAGGCAAGGCGATCAGAGATGCTGATCTAGATTCAGGGAAGAAATCATGGGCCAGGATGAAATGACCTAGAATATGGGCATAGATGGAAAGGTCCACAGACTAAGCCCTGGCACTCACCTCTTAGACCTCGTAGAGAGAGTCCTTCAGAGTATACCAAGAAGCTGCTGCCATGAGGGGACAGGAATGCCAGGGGAACGTGGTCTGTGTGCCCCATAAAGAGTAGATTGGTAAGAGAGGGAGTGATCAAAAGTCAGATGCTGCTGTGAATAGAATGCCTGAGGATTTTTCTATGACTGTTCATCATGAGAGCGTTTATAGAGGAAAAAAAGAAAAATGAGCCAAACTTGAAAATAGCCCATTAATAAAGGGGATTTCTCCAGAGGCCTATAGATGATTGTAATGAGACACTTATGAGTGATACAATCTGATGATGATGGCAGGTGCTTGAGAGGAATTGGGAGAAGGTGGCAAAGGAAGTGGAAGGATATTCTAGAAGCCTCCATCCAGATAGAGAGATGTCTGCCAGTCTGCCCCAGGCTCTCTGCCAGCTGAAGTATGGGGGTAGCTCTCTGAGATGGCTGCCGAAAGCCATATCTCCTGGAGGGGAGGGGACAGTTTGGGGACAAGAAATCAGAAAGTTAATAGTCTGAGAGAAGGCCGGGATATTTAGGGAATATAGGTAATGATGGGTTGTGAGCTCCAGGGGACCCCTGGGAAAGTCTAGTGGCAGAGGTGAGGTGGGAATCTGGGTCCTCCTAGAAGGAAAAGGGCTGGGTGGGCAGATGTCTGCATGGTGACAGGTGCTTTGGAATGAACACGTGGACGTCATATGATGAGGTGGACAGGTGGGGCTAGTTTCTCTGGGACTACTGACAACTCTGAGGGACACCTCACTTTTCCTTTTACCAGGAGGTACTTGGGTTCTTTCCGGGTGGCCAGCCTTATGCAGTGTAATATTCCACACGAGTTAGAGAAGAGGAATGGAGAGAGAGGGAGAGAGGAGGGGTGGGAAGAGAGGACTTTAACAAGAACGCACTGATGCAATATGTGCTTTAGTAATCAATTCTGTTAGGAAAGCACAGGTTTCTCCCGTGGATTTCAAGGAAGGAGACACTTCAGTTGGTGAAAGAACACGAACTGCTCGCTGCCAGGGAGGTGAAGAATTTGAGCAGCCCTGAAGGGTGGTTAGACTTTCTCCCAGTGAAGCTTAAATGAGGCAGAGCCTGTGCATCTAAGCAGAGGAAACAGGGAGTCAGAACCCAGAAGGAAGAAGCATGGAGTGTGTTTGTGGAGCAGTGATTGGAAGCAGGGAGCTCAGGAGCTGATTGGAGTCATGAATCTTAACTGGGGGATGCTTTCAGGAGCTGTCCGTAGCCTTGATGCCTGGAATCTCCTTCTTTCCAAGTTTAATCAGAGTGAAAGTGAGTTAAGCAATCCTTTTCAATTCATGCTTAAAGCTGCAGAAATCTTATTGGAAACAGCAGTGCATCAGACCAGCCCGAGTACAGGAACTTGACAGAAAGACCCCTCACGAAACCGGGAGGGAGTTCTCACACCGATCACTGTGTGGTAGTGAGGTGCTCCCTATTTTATCTACTATACATGCAAGTTAATTTCTTGTAATTCCGCATGGGATGCGTAATCATAAATCTTATATTTAAATTTAAAAAATTGTGCAACATGCAGGAAAGGGAAGAGGAAATATAGAGTTGACTAAGAAAGGTGAAACTTTAAAATATCGGTGAATAAAACTATACTCACTAGCTTAAAATATGGAGAGTGGATTAAGGGCATTGCTAATGATACTTGACAGTAAAGGCAACACAATGAGAGCATGATTCAAATGAATTCTGCCGTGTAAATGACCATAAAAGAAAGTTGTGTATATGTGCCCTGAAGCAGCATATCTGATATGCTTAGAGACTGGTTCCAAGTTCAATTTCTTAGAAAATACATATTGCATTCCTAGCATACGCTGAAAATAAGGAGGTAAACAGAAAAGACTCCCCCCTCAGCGCTTACAGAGTTAACATTCTAGTAACTAGACAAAAGAGTAAATAAGTCAGTCTTTTATTTATACAGACACATAAGAGATTTGGTTTCTGGCTCAAGAATGTGAACGCTCATGTCATGTTAAAGTACTTCTTGGGTTGTGTCAAGAGGACACAGAACACAAGTATTAATTTGGGAAAATCAGCATTCACTACAGTTTCATGTTGATATCTCTGTCACCACCAGTCCCACCAAATTGATTTTTATTGGTCACAAGCCATCAGTTGTTTTAATTGCAGGGTGAGAGAGGGGAAAATCAATAGTAATTTCTCTCTCCAGTCTTTGACACAAGAATTAACATCAGTTAAATGTATCACCTCTGGTGTATACCCCAAAGAACTGAAGACAGGAACACAACCAGGCACAGGATTGTTCTGGGCAGCATCATTCACAATAGCTGAAAGGCGGCCACAACCTCAATGTCTGTTAGCAGGTGACTGGATGGACCCGATTGCGGTGCATACCTGCAGTGGACTAGTATCCACTCTGCAGAAGAAGGCAGTGTTGACCAGTGCTACATCACGCCTAAACCTTAAAGACCTTAAGTGAAATAAGCCAGACACAAAAAGGCAAATGTATAATTCCACTTTTATGAGGTTCTGAGACAGCAAAGCAAATGGTGGTTTGCCAGGACCAGTGGGAAGGGGAGATGGGAAGGGGAGATGGGAGTTCATGGTTAAGGCAGCAGAGCTTCGATTTGGGAAGATGAAAACATGCTAGACAGGAATGGTGGTGATGCTCACATAGTAATGTGATTGTACTGAAGGCAACTGATGCATACACTGAAAAATGGTTTAAATGGTATGTTTTATGGGATGGCTATTTTAGCTCCATTAAAAAAAAAAAAAAAAAAGTCCCAAAGGGTGAAGGACATCTCCAGTGTTGGCAGAATATGAAAAATGTTCCTTCCAAAATTGTCATTCCTCATTGGTACCCATCCCTCTTAGTTTGATGTGAATGTGAATCTTACATTCAGCTTCAGAGGTGATGATTTGCTTTAGTCTGTTTTTTATTGATTATGTAGCTGGATTTTAAAGTTTTGTTCTCCAACACAACATTATGGCTATCAGTATTAGCTGCAAATATCTGGTTGTGATGCTCTCAGCCTGCAGGGAGTGTGTTTCAGGATCTCCAGCAATTTTTATGTTGAAAAAGCTCGAGGGGGTACCTGGGGGTCTCAGCCGGTTAAGCATCTACCTTCCACTCAGGTCATGATCCCGGGGTCCTGGGATCAAACCCCACATCGGGCTCCTTGCTCAGCGGGGAATCTGCTTCTCCCTCTGCCACTCCCACTGCTTGTGCTCTCTCTCCCTCTCTCTCAAATAAATAAATTTTTTTTTTTTTTTTAAAAAAAGCCCTCAGGGGGACGCCTGGGTGGCTCAGTTGGTTAAGCAGCTGCCTTCGGCTCAGGTCATGATCCCAGCATCCTGGGATCGAGTCCCGTATCGGGCTCCTTGCTCGGCGGGGAGCCTGCTTCTCCCTCTGCCTCTGCTGCCACTCTGCCTGCCTGTGCTCGCTCTCTCTCTCTCTCTCTGGCAAATAAATAAATAAAAGCTTTTAAAAAAAAAAAAAAGCCCTCAGGAAATTTAGATGCCCCTAACTTTGGGTCAAGGCCATTAGTTGAATATCACTTACTGAAATGTCCTCTGCTAATTAAAAATGGCTGATAAATTTGGTTACATCAGAATAACAGATCACTATGACATGCTGTAAATGATGAAAAGCAAAGCAATAAGCTAAAGGCAATTATTTTGCAACATATATATCTTTAAAATCAAAGAACTATGCAGAACACAGGAAAAAAACTCCTCAAAAGCAACCCTGTAAACAAGGTTGGAAAAATTCATGAGAATTTGAAATATTACTCATAATTTTCTGTGTGAGCTAAGGAAGATTAAGCTGAACATTTGAACATGAACTTTTTTGGTCCTTTTTGTCCTTTGGAGAATATTAATCACTGAATATACCTTACTGTTAACAATAGCTGCCATTTGTTTGTCATTATTTTTCTGAGGACTGTCAAAAACTCTTCATATTTTAGCCTATGGAATTTATTTAAATACAAGCAAACAAGTAAAACACCTACTTCTATGGTAGGTGTGCATTATTTTTTATTGCACTGTTGGGGGCAAGGGCTGTTAGTAAAGTTTAGTAACTTTCCAAATATTACTCAGCCCATAACCAGTGAAGTGAGAATTTGGTCCGGTTTACTTTTTTTAAGGACTTTGCTGGTAACTTCCATAGCCCCTGCTTCCCATAGGAAGTGAGGAGTAGAATCATGGCAGAAATGGAATGTTGGCAGAAATAACAGAACAGGGACGCCTGGGTGGCTCAGTGTGTTAAACCTCTGCCTTCGGCTCAGGTCACAATCTCAGTGTCCTGGGATCGAGTCCCGCATCGGGCTCTCTGCCTGGCAGAGAGCATGCTTCCTCCTCTCTCTCTACCTGCCTCTCTGCCTACTTGTGATCTCTCTCTCTCTGTCAAATAAATAAATAAATAAAATCTAAAAAAAAAAAAAAAAAAAAAAAAGAACCTATTAAGTTTCTGTGAAAAATTAGGAGGCAATTAACAAGGCAACTAATTGCTTTTTGAATTGAGGTGGCCTCAGTGAATTATGATTCTCTCTATTAAAATAAAAATCAGATCTGGTTTTAGAAGCACTGCTCAATTTAGTAACTAATTTTTCCAGTTTACTGCATGTCTTTTTAACTGGAACAAAGAGCCTGACTTAATGCAAATCTAGGGAGAGGTTAAGTAAGTATGATCAGGAAATCTCTGACTTATGAAGATCTTTTCCAGAAGTTAGTGTGTGTAGTAAGTCCCTCTCTCTACAGACTGCAGATGAGAAAAACTCAGTGTCAGAAAAATTGAATTAAAATGTTGACTCAATGTCTACTGAATGTCAAAGAGATGATGAATATTGCATCTCTGAGCTATTAGAGGGCCCAGATTTAAGAAAGTTATGGACTAAAAGAAAATATGATTCTGAAAAAGCATCAACAAGGGAACAGTTCTCACTGTCAGATCCTTAATTCTTTATTGCATTTTCTCAATAAGCATGAGACACAGGATTTAGCAGAATAATGCTGTTGAGAGAAAAAATAAAAAACTGGGGGCACTGTAAGAGGATGCAGATGTCCTTAGGGGCAAAGTATGTAGAAATCCACAAGGTGAACAGTGGAGGTTGGTGCCTCCAAAGGCTCCTGAGGCTCAGCACTGTGCCTGCTCGTTAGCGTCTGATGGAAAACAATTCCAGCCCATTAGTGAGGTTTACCGTGTTTCCCCAGCACGGCATCTTGTACTAGACCCATGCCTGGCTCACGTCCAGGAAGATACTAATAGCAACCCCATCCCTTATGTTTGCACGATGCTGGGTACTCTAAGTACTTCTCAGGAATTAACTCATTCAGACTCCTCTGAAACTCTGTGGGGTTCTTACATTATTCTCCATTTACGGATGAGCACACACAGGCACTGGAGCCATATGTCACCTGTCCACAGCTGGTCAGGAGGGCATCCCTGCCCGGAGACCACACTCAGCCATCTCCCCGGTGCCAGAGTGGGGGCCTGGTTCAGATCACTTGGGACTCAGTCCCAGAAATTAAGTAGTGGTGGGGCGTTACACTTCAACTCTCCCGGCCACTCTTATCTTCCCTCAGGCAAATAACTGCTTTAGGACTGGGTGCCTTTTAAAGCCTTTAACTATTTCTGATACTTGTATGTTCCTTAACCTTAGAGAAACTGTGGTGTGTGTGCCAGAGGAGGGGGAGATGCCAAGTGCCCTGAGAAAACTGTTGTATTTGAGAACTACATTTAAAGGTCAAGAGTGTGGATTACTTAATTCTGAAATCGAAAACACCATGCTTATCTCAGTTTTTGTGGTCTCTGTCACTGGAAACCAATGGCTTATTTTAGGACCATTTTCTTCCTCAGCACTCCATACAATAGACATGTTAACAAGGAGCAGTTTGAACAAAGATCTCGTAAAATACTGATTTTGAGTCCCCTTTGCCAGCTATGGGAAACACAGTTTTATGCAAACACCTATTATTTCAAGAGGCACAGGTGCCTCAGGGCCTGTTGGCCTTCTCGGCTATGACCCTATAACTGAATTACTAGGTGTCTAATTTAGAACTTAGACACATTATATTTTGATTGTGTATCTGTGTGTTTTCTCTATTATAATTCAAATGTCATGCTTTCCCACAAATTTAATGGCATTATAGATATACTGTACTTAACCACCTCAAATTGGTGTTTGTTTAAAATTTTATTTTTATTTCTTTTACATATAGCCATGGATTTTACCCTCTTTAGTCAGGACATTTCTCTATGAACTATGTAAATAGACTACTGATTTTCAGAGAAGTACAGATACTCTTTCAATGAAACTTTTTTATTTATTTATTTATTTATTTATTTGGCAGAGAAAGAAATCACAAGTAGGCATAAAGGCAGGCAGAGAGAGAGGGGGAAGCAGGCTCCCCACCGAGCAGAGAGCCTGATGCAGGGCTTTGATCCCAGGACCCTGGGATCATGACCTGAGCAGAAGGGAGAGGCTTTAACCCACTGAGCCACCCAAGCGCCCCTCAGTGAAACTTTCTTGAGCCTGATTCCAACACAGAGTTACAGGACCTCTTATTTCCCTGGGAGTTTCTCTTCTTGCCAAAATTAAGAGCTTAGGGTTGGTATCTTTTTGAATTTCAGGCATTCGTCATACTTCTCTGTTTATTTACCTCCAATGGAGACACCACTTGTCAAGAAAATTGTTTGTTTGTTTTTTTCCTAACAACTGGTATACTTTTGTTATATAGTCTTGGATTATGTTGTAGTGAATGATGTTTTCCTTTTGCTTTGTCTGCTAGAGTCGTTAAGTCAAATATTTGATTCATCGTTAGCAATTGTAGAAGATAAATGCAAGGCACACATGGCATGCTAGCTTTCTAGTCTAGTTTCCTTGAAAGGATTTGCTTTTTATCTCTGTCATCATCCCCTTTAACTCTTTTTATGTTATTAAACCTTAACAGAGTTTTGGAAACGGCCTTATACCTATTTTTTGAAATCTGTGGGGAATATGCAAACAAATGATCGCTAAATACTCTGTTTCCAAGAATCCAGGCATACATTTTTCCCTTGTGCAAGTTGAGATCTGTAAAGTTTCTGATACATAGCTTGTGTCTTTATTGGTATGAACAAGTATAAAATTATAGTTTCATTGGTATTGGTATAAATGGACGAGACCATGGCTTTCCTTTGCTGCAAATGGACTGTTCAGATAAAATAATTTTGCATATATAAGTTTTATTCTTTATCTTTTCCTTCTCTATACAAATCAGCCTTTCTATTATCAGAGAAGGGAGATTTAAAATCTTCTGTTCACATGGTAGTAACTTAATCTACACTTCTTGGTTTGAATGTGACTTAATTAAGAACTATCTTGATTTCTTTTGCTTAAAATAGAAAGGGATCTATTTTTTTTTTTTTTCCCCGAGCTGTTTGTTTCTGAAAAATGAGGAAGTTTTTGGGTCCTTACAACTAGATGAAAAGTGACTCTCATAACTGGAAATTTCCTTAAAAGTAGAGAGCTTGAGGAATTTTTATGGGTTTTAAGCCATTGAACATGATACGTGAAAAGGAAATACTTTATTCAATGAATGGCCAAATCATTTTGCCTTTCCTGAATTCATTGGTGGCTCCTGCATTCCAGAGTCTGTTCACACTCTGTTGGGTTTATAAATTTATTTAAGGCCTGCATGTCTTTTAAGTGATTAAATGCATAACAATTCAGGGTGTGGATGGGGAAATACCATCTTCTACATTTTCTGGTAGGAGATTTTGTACGTTGTAGGACAGTAATAGTTGTGTTTGTGCTCCCATATTGTTTCAAGGATCGAGTCTTCCTCCCTCTGGTAGGAATGTTGACACTCATCTTAAAAATCCCAGAATCCTACTGAAAGTGAGGGCTGCATTGTTGATCACAATTCCAGAGATGATTCAGGCAAATGAGAATTACTTCTGTCTGAAAATGTCCCGTACTTTCTTAAACCTCTGTTCTACTTGATGTCACCCTGACCTGACACAAAAGGCTGAGAACACCAATCTGAGCAAAAGTGATAAATCGTATTTTTAAAAAGTTTTGTTCATATCTCTCTAAATACATTTTAATTTTGAATCACCTGTTAATATTGCCAGTAGGAAGAGTAAAATACTAGAGTCCTTTAGTATGTATTATGAAGAAAAGTTAGATCCAAATGAGTCATAAAAAATGGCTGATTTTTCTGAGTACTTTTAATGAATTGTCCTTAATGAAAACAGGGTGGCCTAAGGCAAGGTTATGTACATAAAGAGAACATAACTTACTTGGGTTAATTCATGAACATTGTACATCTAAGAAGTGCCATAAGAATTTAAAATTAAAAAAAAAAAAAAAAAACGAAAAACAGGCATGGTAATGTCTGAATTCACAAGACAATAGTTTAAGCCTAAGAATAACAAAACTGTAAACTAGAGCTTCCCATCAAGTAGATTCTGAAACTTTATGTGGTAGCTACACTAGTTTTTATAAACATATCTCCTTTTTATAGTGCTTCCTTTTATTTGTTCCCAGGATTTTTTCACCTAGGCAGTCAATGGCCTCTTATGATCCAAGTAATCTATAAAAAGACAAAGTCAATGAGGTTCATAGTAATTTTTTTGATGTTACTTTTTTATTTTTTTTTAAAGATTTTATTTATTTATTTATTTGAGAGAGAGAACACAAGTAGGCAGAGAGGCAGGCAGAGGGAGAGGGGGAAGCAGGCTCCCTGCCGAGCAGAGAGCCCAATGTGGGGCTCGATCCCAGGACCCTGAGACATGACCTGAACTGAAGATGGAGGCTTAACCCACTGAGCCACCCCAACGTTCATAATAATTTGAAAGACTTTATTGCCACCTGAAACCATAAGACCCCAAGAGAGGTTACGAACTAGTATCAAAGATCTCCAATCCAGAGTGTAGGGAACTCTAACAAAATGATGATTCAAAACAAAACGTCCAAGATAAAAAGATAGCAGTAGGACTGGAACAAGCCCTACATGAAGATAAAAAAATTGGCAAACAACAACAAGTACAACAAAACCAAGAATGTAAAACAAATACCAAAACACATAAAGAGGCATTCAGTTTTGTTAACTACTAGGAAATTACAAAATAAACCACAAGAGACCACCCTATGTTCATCAGAATGGCTAAGAGACCAAAGAAACCAAATTTTGCAATAGCCAGGGTTCGCAGATATTGCTGATGGGATGTAAGTTAGTACAACATTATAGAAAGCATTGTCTATCAAGTAGGAACATATGCATAACCCTGACTCAGAATTTCTACCCCTAAATATTGGTACAGCAAAAATGCACACATATGCTCATAAAAGATAGGTACCACAAATCTACTTTTTGTAGCTATGTTCCTTATTGTAACATCTAAAAGTTGAAAATGTTGCTGTCCAGCCCTAGTATGTGCATCAGCTATAGTATATTTGTACAATAGAGTTCTGCAGAGCAATGAAAATGGATAAATTGTGTCTACATGCAGCAGCACAGATGGCTCTCAGAAATGCAATGTGAGTAGATGAATTCAGACCAAAAATTACCTAAGCCTGTTTATATAAAGTTCAAATAAGAAGACGTAGTCAAATCAGAATAGTTATTTTTGAGGGGCGAGTGCAGATAATGCTCTATTTCTTGATGTAGATTCTGGCTACCCCTAGAGATATAATTTGGAAAAATTTTAGAAATGTTATTAAAATTTAGAGGTGCCTGGGTGCTTTAGTGGGTTAAAGCCTCTGCTTTCAGCTCAGGTCATGGTCCCAAGGTCCGGGGATCAAGCCCCTCATTGGGCTCTCTGCTTGGCAGGAAGCCTGCTTCCCCGCCTCTGTCTCTGCCCACCTCTCTGCCTACTTGTGATCTCTGTCAAGTAAAAAAATAAAAATCTTAAAAGAAAAGAAAAGAAATGTTATTAAAATGTAAAAGCATAAAAACAAAGGAAAGATGCTTACTTAAATTTCTCATCATTTTAAGCTATTCCTCTAGGAAGATAAAATAATTGTGACAGAAGGGGAAGAGGGTTGCATTTTTCTTGTTAGTTCTCTGTTTAGTTAATACTTAAAATTTTTCTGTTTTATTGGGAAAGCCTGGGTGGCTCAGTCAGTTAAAGTGTCTGACTTGATTTCAGCTCAGGTCATGATCTAGAGTCTTGGGATCAACCCCTGCATGGATCTCCCTGCTCAGCAGGGAGTCTGCTTCCTTCTCTCCCCTCCCCCTGCTCTTGCTCTGTCTCTCTCAAAGTCTTAAAAAATATATATATTTTTAATGTTTGTTGAAACAATGTCATATAGTTTTCTTATGGTTTCTAGTAAGAAAACACATTTTGGAACACTGTGTTATTGGTGCAAGTGACTGAGAAGTGCCAGCCATCACGTACACTAAGTTAGATGAGGATGATGACATTGGTAAGCGAACGAGCACATGGTTTTATCTGGTGCTTGGTTCCAGAATCTGGAATCTTATAAGCCAGAGAGATGAGATTTGGACCTGACAATGGGGTAGTCATGTCAACAGGCCAGGAATAGATTGACAAGTCCCCGTGTCCCCAAGACATACAGGGACAGGCGGAGGTCTTGCTGCTGTTTTACAACAGAGGGCTCGAATGAAGCATCCGCACTAGGGGGCAAGGAGACACTACAGGAAAGGGATTGAAGTCACAGAAGAGCTGAGTGGAAGAAGGATTTAGGCCCTCAGCAAGAGCAGGCAATCACAAGAAAAGACCCGTCTGCACTGGAGACCTAGAATGCTGGGGCAGTGAGCTCAGAACACTGAGCAAGGCCAGGTGATGCAGAGACCACCGCTTCTGAGGGGCAGGCTCTTTGTGGATTTCCTGTTTGGGGTTAGGGCTAAAATGAGAGAGTGGGGTGGAGTTGAGACCAAAGATACAAAAAAACAAAACAAAACAAAAAAACCCAACAGACCAAAAACCAGGCCCATCTGTGGGCAGGAAATGAACGCAGGCTCCTGTGTGACAGGAACTACTGAGGGAATGTGGGGAGTCTTCATTTAAGTCACCGTGGATTAATGTTTAATCCAATGTTATGAATATGTTACATCCCAAGAGCATGAAAAATAAGGTTAATGAATACGAAACATAAAGGCCATAAAAGTAAAGTCTTAATACTTATTAAGTTTTAATATTTACATCTATATCTCTCTTCTAAAAACACCATGATGAAGACAAACCTGAGAGAGAGTGTGGACAGGAGCGGGTTGGGGGGGTGGTTTGCAGAGGGAGAAGCAGGCTCCCCATTGAGCAGGGAGCCCCAGACAAGGCTCATCCCAGGACTGGATTCCAGAACCCTGAGATCATGACCTGAGACGAAGGCAGATGCTTAACCAACTGAGCCATCCAGGCAGTACTGTGTTATTTTTTAGCCACTACGGGGCTTCATAAACTTGGATAGATTTCCTAATTTTTGTAAGCATCATATCTGCAAGTTACAAGACTGTATAACAAAATTCTCATGAATATAAACAAGAAAATGCATACAGAGCAGTGGTATGGTGCCTGGCTCACACAGTTCTCTCAATAAATGCCCATTGTCACTGTGAATTACTTTATCTGAGTAAGTTCATTTTGCCTGTAAGATATAATCAACTTGGTGTTCTCAGTCCATCATGCTTGGTGCGTGTAAGTTACCAAACACAATTCTAAGGAATGCTCGTGTATTTCATCATTGCCCTTGAAACTAAATAGTGGACCTATCTTTCTAGAACTCAAGTTAGTATCAGTATAGAATTCCAGGTTTTCTTATGTGAATGACAGAATAATAAATCGTTGTAAATGCTAAAATTAACATAAAAACAGTTTCTTCCATTATGTAATGACTAGGTATACCCAACCTTGGAAACACACTAAGAAATTATCCCATTGAGAAATAATCCATGTAACTTTTTCCCACTTGCATTTTGTTTCATTATTGAAGTACATACCCTTTATTTATTTCACCCATCTTCCACCCACCTCTCTTCTGGAAACCACCAGTTTGTTCTCTGTATGTAAGAGTCTGGGTTTCTTTGTTGTTTTTGTTCCTTCCTTTCTTTGTTCATTTGTTTTCTTTCTTAAATTCCACATATGAGTGAAATCATATAGCATTTGTCTTTCTCTGATTTATTTCTCTTAGCATAAGAGAACTAGAGGTAGTTCTATCCATACACATAACTGCAAATGGCAAGATTTCATTCTTCTTCATGGCTGAGTAATATTCCACTGTGTTTTATAGCTATACATACACAGGTGTGGTGTATCCATTTGTCAGTCGACAGACATTTGTCCCCTTTCCATAATTTGGCTATTATTGATAATGCTCCTGTAAATATCAGGGTGCATGTATCTCTTTGAAACAGTATTTTGGTGTCCTTTGGGTAAATACCTAGAAGTAAAATTAGTGGATCATAGGGTAGTTCTATTTTTAATTTTTTGAGGAAACTCCATACTGTTTTCTATAGTGGCTGCCCCGGTTTGCCTTCCCACCAACAGTGCACAAGGGTCCCCCTTTCTCCATATCCTCACCAACACCTGTTGTTTCTCAGATTGCTGATTTTAGCCATTCTGACAGGTACGAGGTGATATTTCATTGTTTTAATTTGCATTTCCCTGACGATGAGTGATATTGAGCCTCATTTCATTTGTCTGTTGGCCATCTGGATGTCTTTTTTGGAAAAAACCTTTATTTGTGTCCTCTGCCCATTCTTTAATTGGATTATTTGGTTTTTGCAGGAGTTTTATAAGTTCTTTATATATACCTCTTCTCTATCCACTCATCTAGTGAGGGACACTCATGCTGCTTCCATATCTTGACTTCTGTAAATAATGCTGCAATAAACATTGGGGTGCATACATCTTTTTGAATTAGTGTTCTGTTTTCTTTGGGTAAGTACCCAGTACTGGAATTAATGGATCATATGGTCATTTTAATTTTTTGAGGAACCTCCATACTATTTTCCACAGTAGCTGCACAAACTTACATTCCCACCAACAGTGGACAGGTGTTCCTTTTTTCCCACATCCTTGTCAATTCTTGTTATTTCTTGTCTTTTTTTTTTTTTTATTTTAGCCATTCTGACAGATGTAAGATGACATTTCATTGTGGTTGTGATCTGCATTTCACTGATATGAGTGATGTTGGCATCTTTTCATGTGTCTGTTGACCATCTGTATGTTGTCTTTGAGAAAATGTCCCTTCAGATCCTCTGCCCATTTTTAATTGTATTATTTATTTTTTTGGTGTTGTGTTGTATAAGTTCTTTGTATATTCTGGATATTAACTCCTTTTTGGAAATTTCATTTGCCAGTATCTCCTCCCATTCAGTAAGTTGCATTTTTTTGTTGTTGTTGACTATTTCCCTTGTTGTGCAAAGGCTTTTTATTTTGGTGTAGTATCAATAATTTAATTTTGTTAAACTCTCTTGCCTCAGGAGACATCTAGAAAAATGCATTTATGGCTGATGTTAAAGAAATTACTACCTATCTTTTCTTTTAGGAACTTTATGGTCTCAGGTTTCACATTTGGGTCTTTAATTCATTCTTGATTTTTGACAATAGATAGTTTATGACATAAGATAGTGGTCCAGTTTCATTCTTTTGTATGCAGCTGTCCGGTTTTCCCAGCATCATTTGTTGAAGAGACTGTCTTTCCCATTGTGTATTCTTGCCTCCTTTGTCATAGGTTGATTGTCCATATAATCACAAGTTTATTTCAAGGCTCTCTATTCTGTCCACTGATCTTTGTGCCTGGTTTTGTGCCAGTACCATATAGTTTTGATTACTACAGATTTGTAGTGTATCTTGAAATGGGGGATTGCAATAACCTAAGTACAATCCCAAGAAACTATTAGAACTGATAAATGCATACCAAAAAAATTTGTAGGGATGCATGATTACAGAAATCTGTTGCATTTCTATATACAAATAATGAAAACAGAGAAATTAAGTAAATAACCCCATTTACAACTGCACCAAAAAGAATAAAATATAGCTAAGAATACCCTTAACCAGGAAATGAAAGACTGTCCTCCAAAAACTATATAAAACTATATAAAACACTGGTGAGAGAAACTGAAGATGACACAAACCAATGGAAAGATTTTTCATTCTCATGGAGTTGAAAAAGAAATATTGTTCAAATGTCCATACTACCCAAAGCAATCAACAGACTCAGTTCAATCCGTAGTGCACTACCAACAGCATTTTTCACAGAGTTAGATAATTCTGAAATTTGTATGGAGCCCCAGAAGACCTGAAATAGCCAGAGCTATCTTGAGAAAGATCAACTTGCATGGTTTTGTTTGTTTAAGATTTTATTTGTTTTATTTCATAGAGAGAAAGATCACAAGTAGGCAGAGAAGCACGCAGAGTGGTTGGGGGAGAGGAAGCAGGCCCCCCACTGAGCAGAGAATCCACTGCAGGGCTCTATCCCAGGACCCTAAAATCATGAAGCCGAAGGCAGAGCCTTAACCCACTGAGCCACCCAGGCGCCCCCAACTTGCATGTTTTAAATGAGATATTTCTTATATCAGCAATTGGTATTTATAAAACATATTTATATGTTTTAAATGAGTGCTATTATCTCAACACCATGCCATGAAGTATCTTCGTACATATTTTTTCTTTGTAATTATCAATGGCTTGGTATTTCCCTTTCAGGAAAATATAGCAACTTTCAGGAAAGGAAAAAAAAAAAAAAACCTCCCCATATTTAGTGGTGAGTTTCTGAATAGCAAACCCTAACAGCACAGCTAGGAGAAATTTCATTCTTCAGGCAATACCCGTTCCAAATTATCCAGAGAACAGTTTTAAAAAGAAAATTTTTAAAAAGTGCACAATGAGGGGTTTTGGTCCTTATCTTACAACAGCAAACCATAACATTGGGTGAGGTTATCTTCTAGTAATTAATTAATGTCTGAGAAGTGGGAAAAAATCTTGAAATTCTCTTAAATAAAACATAAAAATAATCAAGCAGTCAGTACAATTTCTTAAATAGACTTTTTCAGAAAGAAGGCACTAAAGCCATATTAAAAAAATAATCACAAACTGGAAAAGGCTGGCAATTTAATAATGTTAAATAGATCCATTAAATTCTCCCTTTGTAGACAGCTGTGGTCAAAAATGTCATTTTTCAAAGAAAACGTATTAATAGAAAGTTTTGAACAGCAGAATATTTATCTTTCAAGATTATAAAATGAATTATCTGTTAAAAAGTTGAAAAATGCCCGAGTCCTTTCTCTGGCTTTAATGAATCACAGCATGACACACAATCTTTTCCAACACCATCTGAGCATATCAATGTTATGTTGTATTAATAGTCATCGTGAAAATTAGGGATAACTAATGAGGAAAGGAAAAGAACACAATGAAAATGTGTAATCTCACCTACATTTATAAAAGTCTCATTATTGCATAATTGCCCTAAATGCAATTAAAATATGGAATTCTTTCTTAACATGCTATTTAATGGAGCAGAACTGCTAGGATAAGGATGTAAACAGCACAGCTTTTTCCCAGAGTTTGTGTTCCCCTTTGTCCTGCAAGAGAGATGCCCAGATAAAGCTACTTGTCTTAATTTAATTCCTACTGACTCTGAGAGGAGGAGGAGAAAAATGAAAAATCTCACACTTGAATTTTTAATAAGCTCCATTAGTTAGGTACAGGTGTCATGTCTCTCTGAAGCAAGGAGCCTGGGAAACACCTTCAGTCCAAGAGCTCCTTCCCTCCACACAGTCAGTTTACTGGCAAATGCTACATGGGTCCTGAAGTCGAAGATTCCAGGTTCTGCTCACCAGCTGTGTGATTTGGGCTCAATGTTTTACTGTCAAAAACACACTTCGGGAACAACATCTAGAGAATGCTGCTGCTTCTTTCTACCCACCAGTGCTAAGGAAACTAAATGAAACCTGATTTATAGGGTACTTAGTCTGATGCAGAGCACTTGGTGCCCAGTCTGATTATCTCTTATGTTTTCCTATATCTTTCTTGAATATAATCTTTTATTCATTTTGCTTTTCCAGTGCTGATGCTCAGCCTGTAGTCCCAATCATTGTCAATGATAGTTCTTAATTGGGGGAAGAACTGTTTGGATTATAGCAGGCTGGCCAAAGGCATTTAGGCTAAAAACAGATTGGCCAATGCTATGGCTTAGACAAAACAAAGAAAAACCAGCAATCTTATCAAATATAAATGTTATCTAGTAACAGTCTTTGATTTTCTTAACTTTGTGTAGAGTTGACACACAGCCTTACATTAGTTTCAGGTGTGCAGCATAGTGATCCATTTCTCTGTATTTTGCCCTGTGCTCACCACACCTGTAGCTCCCATCTGTCACCTCACAATGTCTTGACAGTGCCATTGACCGTATGCCCATGACTTACTCTTTCCATAACTGGAAGCCTGTGTCTCATCCTCCCTTCCCTCTGGCAACAATCAGTTTGTTCTCTGTATTTATGGATCCAGTTCTATTTTTTATTTGTTCATTACTCATTTCTGTTGTTTTTTAGATTCCAGATACAAGTGAAATTACATGGTGTTTGTCTTTTTCAGTTTGACTTCACTTAGCATAACACCTCAGGTCCATCCATCCATGCAATTGCAAATGCCAAAATCTCACCCCTTTTTAAGACTGTGTAATAATCCATGTGTGTATGTGTGTGTAAAATATATATTTTTTAAATTTATTATTATATATAGTTATAATTATATATTTTATATATGTGCATATTATGTTCCTTTTTAAATTTTTTATTTTATTTTTTGAAGTGTTCAGAATTCATTGTTTATGCAGCACACCCAGTGCTCCATGCACTATGTAGCCTCCATAATACCCACCACCAGGTTCACCCAACCCCCCGACCCTGCTCCCCTCCAAAACCCTCAGTTTGTTTCTCAGAGTCCACAGTGTCTCATGGTTCATCTCCTGCTCTGATTTCCCCCAACTCACTTTTCCTTTCCTTCTCATAAGGTCCTCCATGTTATTCCTTAGCCTCCACGATTAAGTGAAACCACATGATAATTTACTTTCTCTGCTTGACTTATTTCACTTAGCATAATCTCCAGTCCTGTCCATGTTGATACAAAAGTTTAGTGTTCATCTTTTCTGATGGATGAGTAATATTCCATTATATATATGGACCATATCTTCTTTATTCATTCATCTGTTGAAAGGCATCTTGGCTCTTTACACAGTTTGGCAGTTGTGATCATTGCTACTATGAACATTGGGGAACATATGGCCTTTCTATTCACTACATCTGTAGCTTTGGGGTAGATACCCAGTAGTGCAATTGCAGGGTGATAGGGTAGCTTTGTTTTTAATTTTTTGAGGAATCTCCACACTGTTTTCCAAAGTAGCTGCACCAACTTGGAATCCCACCAACAGTGTAAGAGAGTTCCCCTTTCTCCTCGTCCTCTCCAACAATTGTTGTTTGCTGTTTTGTTAATCTTTGCCATTATAATTGGTGTAAAGTAGTATCTCATTGTGGTTTTGATTTGAATGTCTGTGATGGCTAATGATGATGAACATTTTTACATGTCTGCTAGCCATTTGTATGTCTTCTTTGGAGAAGTGTCTATTCATGTCTTCTGCCCATTTTTTTGATGTGATTATCTGTTTCTTGGCTGTTATGTTTGAGGGGTTCTTTATAGATCTTGGATATCAGCCTTTTTCCTTAGTGTCATTTGTTAATATCTTCTCCCATTCTGTGGGTTGCCTCTTTGTTTTGTTGATTGCTTCCTTTGCTGTGCAGTAACTTTTGATTTTGATAAAGTCCCAAAAGTTCATTTTTGCTTTTGTTTCCTTCACCTTTGGAGACATGACTTGAAAGAAGTTGCTGTGGCCAGTGTCGAAGAGGTTACTGCTTATATTCTCCTCTAGGATTTTGATGGATTCCTGTCTCACATTGAGGTCTTTCATCCATTTATCTTTGCGTGTGGTGTAAGAGAATGGTCGAGTTTCTTGCTTCTGAACATAGCTGTCCAATTTTCCCAGCACCATTTATTGAAGAGTGTCTTTTCCACCGTATATTTTTTCCTGCTTTGTCAAAGATTTGACCATAGAGTTGTGGGTCCATATCTGGACTCTCTATTCTGTTCCATTGGTCTCATGTGTCTCTTTTAGTTGTGCCAATACCGTGTTATCTTGGTGATCACAGCATTGTGATAAAGCTTGAAATCAGGCAACGTGATGCCCCCAGCTTTTTTTCTTTCTCAACATTTCTTTGGCAATTCAGGGTCTTTTCTGGTTCCATACAAACCTCAGGATTGTTTGTTCCAGCTCTTTGAAAAATGCCAGTGGAATTTTGATCCGGGTGGCATTGAAAGTATAGATTGCTCTAGGCAGTATAGACATTTTAACAATACTTATTCTTCTGATCCGTGAGCATGGAATGTTTTTCCATCTCTTTGTGTCTTCAGTTTCTTTCATGAGTGTTCTATAATTCCTCGAGTATAGGTCCTTTACCTCTTTGGTTAGGTTTATTCCCAGGTATCGTAGGTTGTTGGTGCTATAGTATATGGAATCGATTCTCTAATTTCTATTTTCCTTGATCATCTATAAGAAAGGAACTGATTTCTGCACATTGATTTTTGTATCCTGCCACATTACTGAATTGCTGTATGAGTTCTAGTAGTTTGGAGGTAGGAACTTTTGGGTTTTCCATATAGAGTATCATGTCATCTGTGAAGAGAGAGAGTTTAACTTCTTCCTTGCCAACTTGAATACCTTTTATTTCTTTTTGTTGTCTGATTGCTGTTGCCAAGATTTCTAGTACTATGTTGAACAACATTGGTGAGAGTGGGCATCCTTGTTGTGTTCCTGATCTCAAAGGAAAGACTGTCAGATTTCCCAGTTGAGAATGCTATTCGCTGTGGGTTTTTCATACATGGATGCTATGAAATTGAGGAGTGTTACCTCTATCCCTATACTTTGAAATGTTTTAATCGGGAATGGATACTGTATGTTGTCAAATGCTTGTTGTGCATCAATTGAGATGACCATGTGGTTCTTCTGTCTTCTCTTATTGATTTGTTCTGTCACATTGATTGATTTGTAAATGTTAAACCACCCTTGTATCCCAGGAGTAAATCCCACTTGGTCATGGTGGATAATCTTTTTAATGTACTGTTGGATCCTATTAGCTAGGATCTTGTTGAGAATCCTGGCATCCATACTCATCAGGGATATTGGTCTGAAATTCTCCTGTTTGATGAGGTCTTTGCCTGGTTTGGGGAGCAAAGTAATGCTGACTTCATAGAAAAAGTCTGGGAGTTTTCCTTCTGTCTCTATTTTTTGAAACAGCTTCAGGAGAATAGGTATTATTTCTTCTTTGAATGTTTGGTAGAATTCTCCAGGGACTCCATCAGGGCCTGGGCTCTTGTTTTTGGGGAGGTTTTTGCTCAAGCTTCAATCTTGTTACTGGATATTGGTCTATTTGGATGTCAATTTCTTCCTGATTCAGTTTGGAAGTTTATAGGTTTCCAGGAATGCATCCATTTCTTGTAGGTTGCTTATCTTATTAGCATATAGCTATTGATAATAATTCTGATGATTGCTTCTCTTTCCTTGGTGCTAGTCGTGATCTCTCCCCTTTCATTCATAATTTTTGGATTAGTTTGGCCAGTGGTTTATTGATCTCTTTAATTCTTTCAAAGAACCAGCTTCCAGTTTCATTCATGTGTTCTACTGTATTTCTAGCTTCTATCTCATTGACCTCTGCTCTAATCTTGATTATTTCCCTTCTTGTGTGTGGGATTGGCTTAATTTGTTGTTGATTTTCCAGTTCTTTAAGGTGAAGGAGAGCTGGTGTATTCTGGATTTTTCAGATTTTTGAGGGAGCCTTGGATGGCTATGTACTTACCCCTTAAGACCACTTTTATGCCATATCCCATAGGTTTTGGACCAATGTGTCTTCATTCTCATTGGTTCCTGTGAATTGTTTAAGTTCTTCTTTGATTTTCTGATTGATCCAAACATTCTTAAACAGGGTAGTCTTTAGCTTCCAAGTGTCTTAATTCCTTCCAAACTTTTTCTTGTGATTGAGTTCCAGTTTGAAAGCATTGTGGTCTGAGAATATGCAGAGGATAATCTTTTGGTATCAGTTGATTTCTGATTTGTGCCCCAGTTTATGGTCTATTCTGGAGAAAGTTCCATGTGTGCTCCAGAAGAATGAGTATTCTGCTGTTTTAGGGTGGAATGTACTATATATATCTAAGAAGTCCATCTGGTCCAATGTGTCATCAGAGTTCTTGTTTCTTTGTTGATTTCTGCTTAGATGATCTGTTTATTACCAAGAGTGGTGTGTTAAGATCCCCTACAATTAATGTATTCTTATCATTATGACTCTTTATTTTGATTAACAGTTGGCTTTTGTAGGTGTCTCCTCCCATACTGGGGGCTTAAATATTTACAATTGTTAGATCTTCTTGGTGGATAGACACTTTGAGAATGATGTAGTGCCCTTCTTTATCTCTGACTATAGTCTTTAGTTTAAAATCTAATTTATCTGGTATGAGAATCGCTACCCTAGCTTTCTTTTGAGGCCTGTTAGCATGAAAGATGTTTCTCCATCCCTTCACTTTCAGTCTAGATGTATCTTTTTAATTTTTTTTTAAGATATTATTTATTTACAGGGGCACCTGGGTGGCTCAGTTGGTTAAATGACTGCCTTCAGCTCAGGTCATGATCCTGGAGTCCCAGGATCGAGTCCCGAAGTAGGCTGCCTGTTAGGTAGGGAGTCTGCTACTCCCTCTGACCCTCCCCCTTCTCATGCTCTCTCTCTCAAATAAAGAAATAAAATCTTTTAAAAATTTAAAATAAACACATAAATAAAAAGATTTTATTTATTTATTTGACAGAGACACAGAGAGAGAGGGAACATAAGCAGGGGCAAAAGGAGAGGGAGAAGCAGGCTTCCTGCTGAGCAGGCAGGCTGATGTAGGGCTCAATCCCAGGAACCTGAGATCATGACCTGAGCTGAAGGCAAACACTTAACAACTGCGGCACCCAGGCGCCCCAGTCTGGATGTATCTTTAGGTTCCAAATGGGTCTCTTGTAAACAGCATATGAACAGGTCCTGTCATTTTTATCCAGTCTGCAACCCTGAGTCATTTTATGGGAACATTAAGGCCATTCATTTTGACAGTGATTATTGAGAGATAACTTTTTATTGTTATCCTGTTGCCTGTGACGTCCTTTTTTCTATAGAGTGTCTCTGTAACTTTCTGTTCTATGTCACTCTTGGGTTCTTTCTTCTTTTATAGAACCCCCCCCCCCCCCAATAATTCTTGTAGTGCCAGTTTGGTGACCACATAATTTTTTAAACCTTGCCAGTCTTGGAAGCTCTTTATCTCTCCATTCTGAATGTCAGCCTTGCTGGATAAAGTATTCTTGGCTGCATGTTCTTCTCATTTAGATGTCTTGCTAGCCCTTTCTGGCTTGCCAAGTTTCTGTAGAAAGGTCTGACATTATTCTGATGGTCCTCCCTCTGTACGTAAGGAATCTCATCCCCCAGCTGCCCTTAAGATACCGTTTCTGAATTTATGACTCATGAATTTCACACCCATGTGCCTGGTGGTCTTTTTACTCTCGTTGACCTGGGGAGGGGTGGTAATCCTCTCTACCTCTTGGACACAAACACTTGTTTTATTCCCCAGATGAGGGAAATTTTCATCTAGGATTTATTCACCTATATCTTCTAGACCTCTCTCTTTCTCTACCCCCTCAGGGATCGCAATAATTCTGACACTGGAAAATTTCATGGTGTCGTTTATTTCCCTAATTCTGTTTTGTGGCTTCTAAGCTATTTGTTCCAGGTCTCCTCCTGATCATTCTTTTTCTATCAGTTTATCACTTATTCACTCTTCCGCCTTGGTTACCCTGGCTGTTAGAGTATTTAGATTAGATTGGATCTCATTGATGGCATTGACCTGACTTCTGCCAGGTCAGCTCTCACTTCTGCCCTTAGAGATTCTGTGTTGTCACTAATGGTCTTCTCCAACATATTATTTATGTCCATATCCAATAGTTCTGTGACAGAGGTCACAGTCTCTGAATTTTTCCTCTTTTGAGTGTTCCTCCTCCTGGTCATTTTGGTGAGAGGTGGTTGAGGGGATGTGTAGCTGAATATATCAACCACAGTTCAAGCAAGGTGCACCCTGGAAAGTTTCAGAGCAATCAGAAGCCACCACCAAATAGAAAAAAGAAAGAGATAAATGAAAGAAAAAACCGAGCTAAAATGAGCCCCTAAAGTGAGATTTATAAGGTACAAAAACAAAAACGAACAAACAAAAATACTGACAAAAGTAAAAGAAAAAAAAAGAAAAAGAAAATGAACCCCCAAAAGAAGATTTATATAGTACCAGAAAAAAAAGAAATAAACAGAAACACTGACAGAAGAATACGATGGGTGTGTGGTTATAAATCCTCGATGTGGGCGAGGAAGGTTATTTTGGTTCTTCCTGGGTGTATCATGATATCTTTGTTAAAGGACTCAACTTTCCAGAGATACAGGGAGATTAAAACTGGTTTATATATATGGGTAGTATTGAACAGGGGAAAAGGACTACTTTGAAGCTTATGTCTATATATACTTAAAAAAAAAAAAGAAACAAAGGTATATGTATGAAAAAAGTTCAATTTTAAAAGTTACTATAGAATATGTTGTATTAAATACCTAGTTTGGGGCACCTGGGTGGCTCAGTAGGTTAAGCCTCTGCCTTTGGCTCAGGTCATGATCTCAGGGTCCTGGGATCAAGCCCAACATCAAGTCTCTGCTCAGCTAGGAGCCTGCTTCCCCCACTTTCTCTGCCTGCCTCTCTGCCTACTTGTTATACTCTCTCTGTCAGATAAATAAATAAAATCTTTAAAAAATATATATCTATTTGTAATGGTAGTTAGGTCAAAAAAAAAAAAAGAACAAGAATCGTGAAAACAAATTTTAAAAAAAGAAGAAAAGTTTTATCTATGAAATTTGGGGCAATACCGGGAGCTTAATATGTTGTTTTCATTGATGTTGGGGTTTCACAGGTTTATGGGGACCCTGTGGTGCTTGCCTCTTGTTTGTTTGGCTTGTCTTTTGGAGGAGGGGCCTGCCCTGTTGTTTTTCAGTCAGTCGATCTTGGGTTCAGTCATCCTGCCCTCTATCAAGGGGCTGGGTTCTGTGGAAATGGTTGTGGGGTTTTTTGTTTTGTTTTGTTTTTTTAAGATTCTTTTTTTATTTATTCAACAGACAGAGATCACAAGTAGGTGGAGTCAGGCAGAGAGAGAGGGGGAAGCAGGCTCCCCACTGAGCAGAGAGCCCAATGACCCTGAGATCATGACCTGAGCCAAAGGCAGAGGCTTAACTCACTGAGCCACCCAGGCACCTTGGAAACCAGTTTTTCAGGCTTTTGGACTCTGGAGGTTTTTGTTCTTTGGCGGCTTTTTGCAGCTTTTCTGAGGTTTAGTGGAAAGCAAACTGAACCCAGCCCTCCACCTCAGAGAGGAGCCTCAGTCTGCTCCCCACTGGGTGGTCCAGGACATACAGACTCCCCCTATGCAAATTCCTCTGAACAGTGCAATCTCCCACAGGCAGAGCACACCCACACCCACCCTCTCAGATATCACATCTTCCTTATCCATTTGTCTATCAACATATAGATGGGTGGTCAACAGATTCATGAAAAGATGCTAGACATCACTCATCATCAGGGAAATGCAAATCAAAACCACAATGAGATAACCAGCTCACACCAGGATGGCTAAAATAAAAAAGACAAGAAATGACAAGTGTTGGTGACAATGCAGAGAAAAAGCAACCCTCATGCACTATTGGTGGGAATGCAAACTGGTACAGCTATTCTGGAAAACATATGAAGGCCCCTTAAAAAATAAAAATAGAACTACACTTAAAAAAAAAAAGAATTATTAAAAATGAAAAATAGAGCTACCCTAACAACTGGATATTTACACAAAGAAAACAAAAGCACTAATTCAAAAAAACACAGGCACATTTTGTTTATTGAAACATTATTTATAATAGCCAAGGTATAGAATCTAGTAACTATCTTTAGAGCCTTGATAATGCTGGTGTATCGTGGGCTGGTTTTACAACAATTTATAAATTTTGTCTATCCTTTAAAAATGTCTGTTTTTTAAATTGGTATTACTTGTTTATTATAATTTTTAAACCCTAGTCTTACTATTATAATATACATTTTGTTGAAATAAACAAAATTTTATATGACTAGTTGATGATTAATAATAATAGGTTATAAAGTCATAGAGATTTTATGATCCTGGTTACAGAATAAAAAAGATATGTATATATGTATATATAGTAAATATAAAAGGTCCTATGTAAACATGAATAATAGCTATAAATTGATACCATTATTGGTTTTTTGATATTTCTCTGCCAATATTTATTTCCTGATGTTTCTGTAATAAGCAAGAAGTAGTCAAATAGTTTATATATCAGACACATTATAAAAAACGGTTGGCCACTTAGGTTGCTATAACTTTTCATCTTTATAAATAACACAGGGCAGGAATAGTTAGATGGAAATGATTTAGGAATTAATAAAGAATGATTTAGGTATCTATTTAATGGGAAAAAAATAGTGATAAAAGTATGTAAGCAATTTCGCAAAAACGGATTCATAAATTATTACAGCCCCATCTGTGCCTCTCAAAATATAAAAATATTGGGGATGCCTGGATGGCTCAGTTGGTTAAGCCTCTGACTTTTCATCAGGTCACAATCCTGGGCTCCTGGGATCAAGCCCACATTGGGCTCCCTGCTTAGCAGGGAGTCTGCTTCTCCCTCTGCCTGCTGCTCCCCCTGCTTGTGCTCTCTCTCTCTGAGAAATAAATAAATAAAATTAAGAATAAATTAAAAATAAAAATAGAAAAATAAAAATATTTCTAAAAATCAGCAATTGGCAATGCTAATATTTTATCATATTATCTTAAGACTGAATTGTAATGTTGGCCACTCCACTTTATAGCATATTGTTTTGGGGACAATTCTTTTGAGAATTTAATCCAACAAAAAATAATAGTAACAGGAATTTTAGTTTGTTACAGCTGTTTCTTCTTAGCTAACTTGTTAGGTGTACAACATAAAATACTGTTACAAAATGAAAAAATAAGCATATGTGTATATATGTATTTACACGTATATGTATATTGTATATATATGCATATATATAGAAAGAAGGAATGTTTCTAAAATACCTCCAATTTAAGTGAGGGACATTGCAGAGAGCAACTTTTTTTGTTGAATGTGTTGTGTGGTTTATATTAAAATGTTGCAATTCATATATATTCAAAGAGACACATTTTATTGTCCCATGTGTAAATAGCACCATTACAATCTGTAAATACAGACTTCTTTATAATTAGTGTCACTTTAATGGTCCTTAAGGCTTTTCTTTTACTAATCATTAGTTCCCTCCTAGTACTTCATATTCAATATATTTTTGAAAGTTCTCCATTTATTTTCCAAAGTAAAAAGTTTATAAATTGAATTCTATTTTCCTTTGACATACTCTTTTAAAAAGTGGTGATAAAGGCTTGTCTTTTTGTAGTAAAGGTTTTTGTTTGTGCCTGTTGTTTTCTTCTGAGATGGGCAATCAAACATCATCAGAGAGAATGCAAAGAGGATTCAACATTTGGATTTAATTTGCAAATGTCCTGCTATCCAGTCCCCCTGATTTTCTCTTAAACTTAATAATTGAAGAATAAGTAGGCTTCTTATACATTATTCATATTCTAAACCTTTCTGCAGTAATGAAAATGCCATTATTTTTTCTTTTAACATTAACTCTGTTTTAAAATTATAAAAATACATATGAGGATGTTTACATGAAAAGATACATAAATCTTTGTATGAAGCAAGGTGGTCCAAATTATTCAACACATGAAGGATATCCTGTCTTAACTATTCTAGTGATGGGAACAAAAGTAAGCTTAAAAATATGTTTGTACTCAAGAGCATTTTTTTAAGTCATGTTATATATCCTAGTTTAAATTTTAATTCTCATTTTTAAGTAGATTTGAGTAATCAATCTGGAAACCAACAGACACAATATATATATAAGAATATGAAAATTAAGAAACAACTTCTATATGTAATGGAGACACATACATATTATAATATGCCAAGGTAAATGATATAGTAAAAAATACATAAGATACAGTACCAGGATCACACAGGTGGGAATAACATTGCACCTAGGGAAGTCAGGACTGCCTTCAAGAAACTAGTCATTTAAGCTGAGGGTTGACTGTGTTGCTCAATACTATTTATATTCTGTGTGCATGTGTGCATGTGCCCCCAAATACAGTCCAGGAGGGAACATCATCTGGCCTAGCACACAAGATACTTTTTAAATTAGAAGAAACTGTGTAAGCAAAGGATTGGAATCCTAAAACAACATAGATCATTCAGGAAAGATGCTAGGTAATGTGGTTTGGGGAGAATATAAGTAGAGTTAAATGTAGGTTAAGAAGTTGGAATGGAAAACTAGAATCAGAATGAATATTTCATGGACTTGTGTGAATGTCCCTCTGGCACTTGGGGGTTCTTGTTCGCTTTTAGCTGTTGCTGGAGTGAAAAATGAGACACAGAGCCTGCGTTGGGCAGCATCTGCTAGATAGATAGTCTCTGAGCTGAGGAGTATTACCCACGTCCAACATGGAAGGAAGGCTTGATGACAGACTGGAATTCAGGAGGCTGGTGTGGAGATGAGGGATGCTGAGATACTTGGCTCAGGTCCTGTGTAGGGGGGCATGGAGTGTGCGGGGCAGGGGAACTAGAGCCAGAGGGACAAGCGTGGTAGCCTGGAGAGGGACTAGAGTGGGGTGGGGGGAAGACTGAGAAGTATTTGGTTTGGATTGACTGGATTTAATGTAATTGAAGAAGAACACCGGGTTAGAAATAATGAGTGTATCATTTAATTTGTTTTGGATGCTGAAGGATTTTATTCATAAGAACAGAATTACTGCAAAGGCACAGATTTCTTAAACATTTCAATAATAAGTTAGTGTTCCCTAAAAATCCTGAACATTTTGGGATTCAGAAGCAACATTAAAGGCAGTTTTCCTCTCTCAAAAAGAAGGCTCAGATTTAGATGTTTTTGGTTCTTACGGCTTCTGTTGAAGGAAGTACAATTTCTTGCTTTTCTACATGTATTAAAAGATAGAGCTGATGTTTCAGAGTTCATTCCAAAGCATCATTGAGGGATATATGGTCAGTCATGATAGTAGCAATAGTGAGGAAAAGAACAAAGCAATTTTTTTTAGGTAATATTTATTTTCCAGAGAATTTACAAGGAAAGGAAAATAGCACTTAAAAAAATGTTGAGTTTATCACATAAATGTAAGTCTTTCCAATGTTTGAATCTCATGCCTTCCGTAATAAAACATATTTCAGTATATAACTGTAAAAATGATAAAAGGAAGAGTTTCCTCTTCTTTGGTTTCTTTCTTTAATTTTTCAAATGAGTATTATCTCATGATATTTGGCACCACTCTTTAAGAGTAAACCTTGCCAAATTCTAACTATAATAAAACAAAAGTAAAACTCCTGGAAAGGTCTTTGTAATTCAAACAGTGTTGCACTTGTCAGCATACCATTATTAAATCATCATTTCTGCAATAAACTGTATTTTACTCATTAGAATACCTCTGAATTAAGTTAGACTTTTACTTAACTATATAAACAGTGCGCATATTGAAATTCTGAATTGTTGGACTGTGATCACTTTTTTGACATCCTGGTAAATGAAACACTAAGCTTTCTTATTTATTTAAAATGTCTCTCCTCTTTTTTTTTTTTAATAGGATTTCTTTTTCCTTTTGCATAGATCTTGAATAGCCTTTTAAATATACCAGTCTACCTGACATTTTCATTTTCTCATTCATATTTTATCATATGTTGGACAAATGTATTGTTTTTAAGTGCTTTAAAATGAAGGTTTCTTTGTAGTTCCTACAAATACAAGAGTCAAGTTTAAGAAGTTGAAGAGATCTACAGCAGATGTTCTTTTTGCCCCCTGCAAATACAGCTTGACATATCGACCTTAGTAGATGAAAATGTAGGATTTGAGTATTTTTACCTTGACATTATAAAAATACCTCCACCTATTTCAGGAAAAGTGAGCCTTTGGCGCTGTTAAATGTTAAAATGGGATCTAATTGAAAAGTTGAAGTTAAAAGTTAGCATTATTGGACTTTAATGGGCTTTGGAAGTTCTTAGGACATCGCTAATTATTCCACTAATATTTCTGTATTCATAGTATTCATTTAGGCAACAGAGGGGAACAGTTACTTAGGCTGCTACAAAATTAATGGGCTCACCTACACCCCTGTATGATAAAGGCAATTATTTGGTGATTTTCTCTTAATATTGGGCACCTGTGTGCATTAAGATTTCCAGATGAGGTCTTAGAAATGCATGAGTGGTTTCCCGTGTCTTAGCTTTCATTTAGAAATATAATTACAGCAGGTATAATTACAATATTCATTTCTGATTTTCATTCTTTTAAAACAACTCTAGACATAACTTCCCAGATTTTGCTCACTAACAGAAACTCCCTGAAGTCTACAAATCAAATCTTCAAGGGTTCCCTCTTCCAGATAATAATGACCACCCGGAGCCCAGGGTACATTTTTTATTTTAAAGAAGCTGATGAAAATAGTAAAGTGACATTGATTCTTTAGCAAATTTGATTCAGTTACAGTTTTCTTGATGAGCCAGTTTTCATTTTTAGGTGTTAGTTTAACCAAGTTTGTTTAGATGTTACCTTATTTCTACCTAAAAATGATGCAATTAATTTTACTTATTTTTCCCTTTTTTAGAATATCATTAGGAACTTCCCCCATTTTTAGGAAATATTCATAATAGTTTATTTATTTAAAAAAAAACTGCTTAGCTGTTTTGCTTTATTTACACCTAAGCTCATTAGTGAAATCTTTGGCAAATAATTTCCTTTCAAACACATTCCTAGTTTCACAGAGTGCATCAAGACTGACTTCTAAGATTGTTAGCTAATTTTAAAATACCAGTTCTTTCTTCACTTCTCCCCAAAATCCAGAAAGGTAAATTTCCATATGAAATTAAATATGTTCTACATTAAAATATAAATGAATGTTGACTTATGTTTCCAATCACTTTCTTCTTTTAGGGATGATATATTGTACATTGGAGTAGAGTATATTCTTTCCAGTGTGATTAACCTGGTCTTTTAAGTAGAAGATTGAATTACATATGTTCTAATTGAGGATATAATAGATTTTACCTTCTATCATTTTGTTTTGGCTTTCCCTTATCCTGTTTAGTTTTTCTCAGTTTTCTATATTTTTTCTCTCCTTTTTGTTTTCTTTTGGATGGATAATTTTTCCTTGCCCCATGCATGTATCCTTTGTGTATTTGTAAAGTTATGTACTCTACTTTATTTAATAAGGGTTACCTTAGAAACTTTAAAATACATGTACTTTAAAATACCAATATACCTTCCATCCTAAATATTATTTAGAATCTTAGGACATTTAAATTAAATCCCCCCATTGAATTTTATATATTATTTCTTTTGGATATTTTACTTTTTTTTTTTTTTTTTTTTTTGGCCACACACAACAAAACAATTATTGTATTATAGAGATATTCAGCCACCTAATCCTTTCTTTGCTTTTTCACATTTTCCTAAATCTTAGGTCTTCCCCTGGAATCACTCGCCCTTCACTTAAGGTACACAATTCAGAACTTTCCATGGCGCCTTTCCGTGTCACTCTCTGAGTGTGCTAAGACCTCCTATGACTCCCCTTTCTGTTGGGGGTGGGGTGTTGCATGTTCTGGGTAGATCACTTTGTATTTATTCTGTTGGTAAGTTATTGGGCTTCTTATATCTGTTGATAGCTGTCTTTATCAGTCCTGGGAAACTCTATCCTCTCTTCTTGACTCTTTGATTAGATGTTTCCTAAATTTGATGGCTCTCAATGCTTTGTCTCACACTTGCTTTTAGATTTTTGGTCTTTGTCGCTTTGTAGGGCATTCTGCATCACATTTTTCTGTCCCTGTCATTCAGTTCACTAATTCTCTCATCAGCGATGCCTAAGTTGCTTCATCTCTGGGTTTTTCATTTCAATTATTATTTCATCATTTCTAAAAGTTTCTTTTTATTTATATTCTATTCTCATTCTTTTTTCTTTAAGACTCTATTTACTGAAACATTGAACATCTTTGCTTTATTCTCTGTACCTTCTAATTCCATTTGTGGGTATGACTGCTTTTTTTTCAACAAGTTCTTATAACATTCTGTTGCTTGTTCATTTTGAGGATTATTTTTACTCTGTTTAGTTTTCTTGGAACTTAATTGTTAGAATTATTTGAGGTATAGGTTAGAGGGGACTGTTTTTAAAAAGCACCTACTTCTGTGAGGAAGCTAGGCTATTAGCAGTTAAAGATCACTTTTCTCAAATTCTCAGCTGTGGTTTTTCTGTTCATTCAGTAGAATTTAGGACCACTGGATTTACAAAGTCATAAATTCAAATTATTATGATTTCTCCTAGAACTGAGCAATTGATAGTGTGTGAATGAAGACTGCAGACTATGATGAGGGCTTGTGTTGGTTGGACTAATTCCCAAGGAAATTTTCCCCTCATTGCACTCAGCATTAAAGGTGAAGCCAGTGGTTTGGTTTGTAGTTCTAGGGTGGTGGTAGCAATGGTGGCTGGAAAGGAGAGATGAATTTCCCAACTGCTCTTAAAATGAGAAGTGAGTATTCTGGGAAGGGTAATCTTACTAGACTCATTTCCACAAGTGGGGCTTGGGTCTTGATTCCCATTCTCTGAGCCATTCACAACCTCATGGATAGACTCTTGAGTTTCACCTAGATCAGCAAAATGCCCTCTAAGTGGAGCTACCATCAGCATGAAGGTTTGTATTTCTGCCATCACTTGGTTTTTGGTTTGCATATTTATTATTTTCTCTCCATCTTCATGACTTGTCTTGGAGGAGTTCTTGGGATCTTTTTACGGCTCTTACTGTTATGTTCCCTGGAGTCCCAGTCCTGGTACTTAGTGTGACATATTGAATATAACAGTTTCAGTATAGGTTTCAGAGAAAGACCTCCCCACCTGTGCTATCAGCAATCTTTGTGAGGATGAGAAAGTGACTAATCTCTCTGTGTCTTCATTCCTTGACTTATAAAATTTAATAACAATAAAACGTATTCAGCAGGAAAGATGACCTGATGTACTGTGTGAGGCACCAGACTCTCTCCTTCATTATTCCCCAGTCCCCAGTTGACAGTTACGTTGGCTCTAGAGGAGAAAGTTCCAGGTATTGTGGAAGGACAAAGCAATGAGAGCAGTGTGACCACTGTGACATCCATGATGAGGATAGAAAGGGCATAGCTCCGAAGTAATGAGAACAGAGAGGGCATTTGTGGGACTGAAAATTCCCTGGTACCAAAGAGATTTTCACTGAATAAGAAAGTGATGGGACCTTGCAGTCGGAAATGTATACATTAGAAGTTTACACTTCCAGAGATGGAGCGTTTCCTTAGAGGAAGTATCTCCGTAAGTCAGAAGATGAGCATGTGGTTATGGGATAAAATCGATGTGGTGAGGCAGGTCAAAGATCAATGGCAGTTTTCAGGCCTAAAAATTTGAATGTGGGTTGTTGATTGTGTCATCTCCGGGAACACTGAAATTCACAGAGGAGGAGAATGTCAAAATAGGAGAAGCTTCATTACATTCAGCAACAAGGGAGTATAGAGCATGTACTGCATATAAATGCATGGATTTCAGTTGAGGAAGAGGTTTTACAAGCTTGACTCAGATGGTCTGGTAGCAATAAAGAGAAGTGGAAAAGAAAACAGAAAGAGGAGAGCAAAGTACATGCATCTTGAAAAAACTGTTTAATGGATTATTTTAAGGAAATTAACAATTTGGGGCAGTTGGATGGCTCAGTGGGTGAAGCGTCTGCCTTTGGCTCAGGTCATCCTTGAATCCCAGGATTAAACCCCTCATTGGGTTCACTGCTCAGCGGGGATCCTGCTTCTCCCTCTCCTTTTGCTGCTCCCCTGCTTGTGCTCTCTCTCTCTGTCAAATAAATAAAATCTTAAAGAAAAAGGAAGTTACAATCTTTTGATAATGTGCCTGGAGTAATAAATTTAAATTAATTTTGTGTTTTAAATTGCATATTATTGGTAAATATCATTAGATGTAAAAATTAAAATTTTGGAATATTATGGTTACAAATTATAATAGTTATACTTGGCCATATTTCACATATGTATATATATTTTTTTCTTGAAAATAATGCTGTTGAGCAATATATTTTTTTCATTTTACAAATAAGGAAAGCTGAAATTCTGAGTGATTACAAATATTTTTTGAATCATACCCAATTTTTGAGTATGTATCTAAAACATAACACAAAAAAATGAATTTAAAATTATTAAAAGTAGGAAGCAGTTACAGTACAGTCTGTGCTGAAACACTCACTTTTCACATCTGTAACCAGATTTAAAATTGTGTTCTTAATTTTGTTATCAGTATTTTTGGTGTATATTTAAATATATCATGTCTTTTAATTAATTTCATAAAGGAACATCTGGTTGTTCATAGTGCACAGTTCTAATGTTCATACCAGGCACTGATCAGTCACATCTTTTATACAGGTTTCTGTCTTAAATCATGTGTTTGCTGAAAATTGAATAGATTCAAAATTGAACTTGAAAATCTTTTAAGTTGCTTCTAAGTGTAGTGTCTATTGGCATGTTTATCATTCAGTGTTTGACTTGCTATATTCAGCTACCTGCATTTGGGAGAAGGAGGGTAGATTTGAAAGAATGTCAGTGATCCTGGTACCATCATCAGTGCCTGTTTTCTGAAATGAGATCTTTGAGATTCAAAGAGGATTAAGGCCATTCAAAGAAATAGAAATTCAGAGTGGAATCATTATTGAAAATGTACATATGATAGCAATTTTATATTTGGGGGAAAATATCCAGTAAACATGATTTATTTAAGACCCTGTATCTCATTTGTTACCCAGTGTACTATGAAAAATCCTTGGGAGGGGTTGGGTGGGGTTGGGGGGGGGGTCACACAAGGATTGCCTTTTGCCCTTAGCAAAGTATTAACATTAAGGCAGCTGAGTCCCTAGAGGAAGGTCACTCTGCCTGTTTCAAGGACTTGTCAATGGACTCTAGGTAGTAAGGAAATTTAACAATTTTTCTTCTGCCTTTGTTTCTCACATCATTTCCTTCCAGATGGGGAAGAGGACCCCTGTTTGCCCCTAATGAAGGGTTTTATAAGTTTTGTTTGCTTGTTTGTTTTAATTAGCTAATCCTATAGGGAGGGTCTTACTCTTTAACTTTGGACTTTACTACTATGTTACAGTTCATTTTCTCATTGTCTTGGTGATGTGACTTTGGAAGGCAAGTGAGGTTCATTGGGGTGGGGTCTGGAGCCAATGGCTAAGTAAGAATGCTTGAGACGTCTTTGGTTCAAAATGGTGGTTTTATTGAAGGATGGGGACAGGATCTCTCGACAGAAAGAGCTGCATTGTAAGAGTAAGGAATGGCTGATTTATATACTTGGTTGCTGGGGGAGGTAAGGAAAAGGGAGGTTTTCCAAAGCCCATTCCTATACTAAAGAGGAGCTACAAAATACTGGAGGTCTTGCCATTGTCAAGTTAAGATTGTTTAATCCCTCTAGCAAGGCATTAACATAAAGATAGTTGGGCGCTTCCTGGAAGAATATTACACATTTCCCACCCTGGAGTGGTGGGGGTGGTGGGAGTTTGCAGGTGTCCCCATGCGCTTTGTTCTCAGCCAGTAGTCTGCTCCCTCATCATTGGGGTTGTGGAATTACCCACAAAGAATAATTTTAAGAATGTCCAGCCTTTGTGGCTTTTACTGCCAGAGGGAGTGGGATCTGGTAATCTTCCATGAGTTGGATCTTCTGATTCTTTTTACCACCTGCCTTTTTTTTTTTTTTTTTAAACATATGACCTGACTTTAGGTTAAGGGTCAGCCTAAAGCCAAAATGGCTTTAGTTCAGTCAACCTGTTTCTCAAACCTTCCTTCCCTCCTGCCTAGGTGTGCTTTAAAATGCACCTTAACCTGTTAAGATTATATAAAATATGGCTACCTTGTGGTTCTCTTAATTTAGTAAGTTAGGGATGTTAGAAAGTAAAATTCCTTGTTTATTGAAATCTGAAGTTCATCAGTAAGAACTGTGCAAAGAAACATAAATATACCAAGCAGTCACGGTGATTTTATTACAACTGTCATTCTTCTCTAAATGTGATTGTGTTGTGGTACAGGGGTTTATTTTAAAATACAAAAGTTTGTTTGAGACAGACAAATACCAAATGATTTCACTCAGATGTAGAACCTAAAAAAAAAAAAAAAAAACACACACACACACAAAAAGCGGAATGAGACCTATAAATACAGAAAACAAACTGATGATTTCCAGAGGGGCCCCAGGTGAGGAGGTGGGGCAGATGTGTGAAGGGTAGTGGGGGCCAGAGGTTCTAGTTAGGGAATGAAGAAGTCATGGGGATAAGGAGTGATACTGCAGTGGAACTATATGGTGAAAGATGGTCCGTACACTTGTACAGAGCATATCACGATGTACAGAGATACTGAATCACTATGTTGTATGCTTGAAACTAACATAACATTGTGTATCAACTATACTCAACTATACTCAAATTATAAAAATTTAAAAACTTTTTGAAAAAGACAGGCCTGGTGGTACCTGTGTGGCTCAGTCAGTTAAGCATCTCTCTGCCTTTGGCTCAGGTCATGATCCCAAGGTCCTGGGATCAAGTCAAATGTGGGCTTCCTACTCACTGGGGAGTCTGCATCTCCCTCTGCTCTCCCTCTCCTTCTGCCCCTCCCCCTGATTTTGATCTTTTTCTCTCTGTCAAACAATTAGATAAAATCTTAAAAAAAAAAAAAAAAAGAAAAAGAAAAAAGGAAGAAAATTACAGGCCAGAATGTTGGTTGTAAATACTTGGGAGTGGGGAGAGGGGATGATGTGTCCAGTTGGACTTAGATCCTAGAATTGGAATGACCAGAATTCAAATCCTGAAGCATAGAGAGAGCTAAGTCTCAGGTTCTTTGCAGGTAAAATACAGAATAAGAGTAAGTGTCTCATGGTATTATAGGATAGATGAAATAAAATGATTTAAAATGCCTATAAAATTTTAAAAATACAAAGATTTAGAATCCCATAACACATAATTGAGTAAAAGAATTCAGACAGAAAAGAGAAGATATGGTCTGATCCCATCAACATAAAGTTTAAAAATAGGCATTACTAGGAATGCCTGGGTGACTCAGTTAAGCGTCTGCCTTTGGCTCAGGTCATGATCCCAGTCTTGCATTGACTGGGCTCCATGCTCAGTGAGGAGGCCTGCTTCTCCCTTTCCTTCTGCCCCTCCATTTGCTTGTGTTCTCTCTCTCTCTGTCTCTGACAAATAAAGTCTTTAAAGTAAAGTGCCTGTGTGGCTTAGTGGGTTAAATCCTCTGCTTTCAGCTCAGGTCATGATCCCAGGGTCCTGGGATCGAGCCCCAAATCGGGCTCTCTGCTCAGCAGGGAACCTGCTTCCCTCTCTCTCTCTCTCTGCCTGTCTCCCTGCCTGCTTATGATTTCTGTCTGTCAAATAAATAAATAAAATCTTTAAAAAAATAAAGTAAAAGTAGGCATAACCAGTTTATTTATTTAGAAATGAATGCAGTGGTTTCCTGGGGAGAGGCTATGGCTGAAAGACATAGAGGACATCCTGGGATGTTGGTAATGCTTTATTTCTTGATGCAGGGCCACATGGATGTGGATAGTCTGAAAAATTTAACTGAGCTGTATACTCAAGATTTGTCCATTTTTGTGCACATTTCTTATACCTCACTATTATTTCATTAACAGTAAAAAAAAAATTATTTCAGTAGAAACACCCATGCTAATTGTAAGTTAAAGGACGATATATTCAGCCAAATCATTGACCCCCTTTGGCATTAGTCTCAAATTTCCTCCTAGTATGTGAAAGAAATGTCTTTGATTACTTGATTCAACTCTGATTTTAATTTTAGTTGGAAATGTGCTTTTTTTTAATGCTGTCCTTTATTAAATGAATAAAAACCCTGAGTTCAAAGTGTAAAAGGAAACATTTTGATAACTATTTTTTCTTTGTTCTTCTTCTCCTTTTAGTGATAATGTGATCTAATGTTGAAATCTAATTACTGTCCCTCTAATATCAAAATCTAATTATTATCCCTCTAATGCCAAAACTGAGCTCTGCCATTCTGTGAAACATACAGACCATCTATGGAGATGAGCTAGTAGCTAGAGCTCATCCTCATCTAAAGCTGAGATTTTTGACTTCTTAGAAAATTCCAGAAATGTTTTATCCCAAAGTGAAATATCTATTTTTTTACTTTAAATTACCTTGTTTACCAGGTGGTTAGAGTTATCCTGAAATGTTTTCCATGGTTAGGCATGTATATAGAATTTGAAGCTGGAGAGTAGAGCTCATGGCAAAGCTTAATATACATTTTCTGTCATTTACTATTATCATTATTTATATCCCAACTTTACCACTTAAAATGTAGCCGTTGGCTATTGAAATTTAGTTAGAATTCAGATTTTAATTACTGACTCCCCTCATTTCGAGTTCTGAGTAGCTGTATGTGGCTAGTAGCTTCTGTGTTGGACAGAACACAGAGCATTTCCTTTATCCCAGAAAGTTCAGTTGGATGGCACTAATTTATGTGATTGGAATAATACATTTCTTAGAGTTTTTATTAAAGAAGATGATGTTTTATAGAATCCTTAGCATTATAATGGGAAATCAGAAATGCTTGATATGGCATGGCTAGGGGGCTCAGTCAGTGTAGTGTCTACCTATGGCTCAGGCTCAGGTCATGATCTCGGAGTCCAGGAATCAAGTCTGGAGTCGGGATCCCTCCTCAGGGGGGAGTCTGCCTCTCCCTCTGCCCCTCACATCACTCATGTTCTCTTTCTCTCTAAAATAAATAAATAAAATCTTTAAAAAAATGCTTAATTCATGATATTTAATAATATCTTTGGTGAAAATAAGAATAACCAAACAATGAAAATAATATCAAACTTTCCTATCTAGTATCATGAATGAGGTGTATGTAATCTTGTATAAATTCACTGAGACTCTCATATCCATCATTTCTCTTCCAAATATTCCACTATGAAATAAATCTCAGACTGGCATTCTGAAAAGTCTCTGATGTTGAAGCCATGGAGACAGACTAATAAATTATACTCATAGCTTCATTTAAAAAACAAAAAGAGCAACAAAAATGAAAACCCCACCACCAACAACATTCTAAACAAATATTGCCCTTTTTAAATTCTAAATTTTAAGAAACCTTAACATGTAGACTATAAGTACTTACAACTGGGAAAAAATCTGGTTAATTAGGATATAGAATGAATAAAAAGGAGCCTGGATTAGTATTCTAACCTTCTGTAATTATGACATGGCATTAACTAATTAGGATATACAGCTATAGATTTATTGCTTAAAAGCTCTGAACTTTTACTATCACTTGAGATCTTTCAGTGGATTATTTTATGTTTCTCCTTCCAGAAATAGGTTAGATCAAAATGACTATCACATGCTATGCCTCTTACACAAGACAATAGTTAGGTAAACAATCAGTCCCATCCTTAAACCAATTTGGATCACAGCTCAGAGTTGAACCCATCAGACATGCCAGTCAAAACACTTAATTCACCAGGTTGGACTCTGTTATAACAGAGTCTGTGTCCTTTGTATTCACAGTTGGGTAGTTATTATTCTAATAACCACTCATCCCTATGGACACAAAGCCTGTTAAACTATAGAACGGTATCCAGAACAAGAGACTTTGAGGAGGGTTGTATTGTGTTCTTACAAAAGATCATCAGTCTTACAAAAGCAATGAGCCCTTGAATACTGGTGGTTTTTTACTGCTTATTTATACCCTGTGTTGTTTCCCTCCTAGGCTACGGACAAAGATACTGGCAATTACAGCGCCATGGCATACCGACTCATCATTCCACCCATTAAAGAGGGAAAAGAAGGATTTGTGGTGGAAACTTATACAGGGCTCATCAAAAGTGCTATGCTCTTTCACAACATGAGAAGGTCCTACTTCAAGTTCCAAGTCATCGCAACTGATAACTATGGGCAGGGACTGAGCGGCAAAGCAGATGTCCTGGTAAGTAGATAGACCTCCAGATTAGGGGAAGCGCATGCACCTGCCAGTCTGCAGTTGATGTCTCTGACTCATGGAACTTTTACATTTATTCAAAATAGGTTTTCTAGAATATAAATGTGATCAATTTTCCTCCAGGTTGCTAGTAGCCACAGTTTAGGATATAAAAGGTATAGCTTTAAGGCTGTATATTTTTTTGACATTGGGAAATACATCCCAATATGTTTTCCTGTATGACTGTGACAGCAATTCCACAAGTGCTGGATTTCCATTTGGTCTGTAGATAGCATTTTTAGTATAGAATTGGCTGGATCTACTTAAAATTTTAAAATGCTTCACTGCTTTGTGCTGTAGAAATTAAAATGTATGAAATTTTTTATTATTGTTTAATTTCCTTTTAGACCTTTTGTAATTAAGAAAACAAAAGGAAATGCTTTGGTGCAAATTTATGTTCCAATAGATATAGTTTCCTTCTTTTCCTAAGATCCCCAGTGATGGCATCAATGATCCTTGACTCAGTTATATTTGGCTTCAGCCATGAATACCACTTTTCTCTTCTCTTTCTTTGTCTCTACCACATCTCCATGGTAGAGTGTTCCCAAGGGCAGTTTGATCTTACTGTTTATTCAAGATACTCAACACCAAAGCTTCTGTCCTATGGGATTTCTGCCAACTTGGAAGCATGGCTTGTTGGGTCCTTGATTAATCTAGTAAACATGAAAAGTTACAATTATTACTGGAAATGCTTGTCACAGGAATACAGAATACAGTATATTTTTTCTTCTGCTGCTTCCATCTTGTTAGATCTTCATCTTCACAGCTCCCCTCCATTAGTTCTCTGAACGAGTTTAACCTTCTCATATATGTAGACATCACAGATCCCCTGTTTTTCTTCTAAATCATGAAGGCCAACTTTCATGACTGTGGTGGGCAGAGCAAAGCTGCACTAGAATAAACAAAGGCCATTCTGAGCCAGGAAGCCTTTGACAGAGAAGTTTTCAAAGTTGACGTAGGTTTTTAATAGAGTTAAGATCTGTAAACCCAATGTACACAGTGTTGTCATTACCCTTCCTGTTGTTTCATGGCCGCACAATGAGGTGCTGTCAGAATAGACAGGATAAGTAAAATACTGCAATAATGGGGGCACTTGGGTGGTTCAGTGGGTAAAGCGTCCGCCTTCAGCTCAGGTCTTGGGATCGAGTCCCGCGTTGGGTTCCCTGCTCATGCTTGCTCACTCTGTCAAATAAATAAATAAATAAGATAAAATAAATACTGCAATAACATAAGTAAGATGTAACTGTATAGATTATCTGTGTACTATGTACATGAGAAATGCGAAGTTTATGGGTTTCTTATTTGGACTCTTTAAACTATTGTGTGGAAATTTGAAAGTATACCTTTAAAATTACCCAAAATACATTTAGGAAGAGTTGTTTCAAAGTAATCATAATGTGATATATTTATGAACCATATATATGTGGAAAACTTACCAGCAAAACAATTTTTTTATGGTGAGATCAGATATCCTTTTAGTCAAGAGAAGGGAGATGTGGGGAGAAATAAGAGAGATTCTTTCAGAGAAGTTAAGTCATTACAGAAGACGACCTTCTGTACTCAGAAGGCCTCCAGTGACCTCAATTCTGCTATTCTTCATCTAACTCATTCAGACCCGGTAACATTGGCCAATTTGCAGTTTTCCAAACAGCCAGACCCATCCTCGCTTTAGAGGAGGGCAACGCCGCTGTCTAAAATGTTCTTCCCCAAATGTGTTCCTGACTAGCTCCCTCATCTCTTCCAAATATTTGCAAGGATGTATTTCACGGTGAAGCCTACCCCGACAGCCTTATTTAGCAATGCAGCCCTACTGTGTCAGTTCACACCTCTTTACTGTTTGCTCTTTACAATGGACTTACCATACTTATGTTCATATTTCCCCGCAAAAACTCCATGAAGAGAGTTCTTTTGTTTGTTTTTTATTATTTTATTCCATGATGTATCTCAAATGCCCAGAATAATTCCTGATGTGGCGTGGGCACTTAGTGGCTGTTCAATGGATGAATGGGTTCTCTATTACGGTATACGTTAGCAGCTCTCAAAGTGCGGTCCATGGAACACTAAGGATCCCTTAAATCATTCCCTTAAATCAGTTCAGTAAGTTCAGAATTTCTTTTGGTGAGAATGTTAGGACATTGTTTGATGTTTTAGGATATTATATTTGCACCAGCTTTGATTGTATCCTTCAGAGTCATACACACACACACACACACACACACACACAGAGAAAAGCCTGAAAGAGTGCCCTTACTCATAAGTAGTAAAACTTACTAGTTTTAACAAATCTCTACTCTTGACTAAACACCTTTTCAATATTTTCTGTAATGAAATGGGAAGTATGTGGAAAGCATTTCTTCTATAAAAGAAGTATAATGGTAGTCTCAAGGAAAAGCTCTATGCAAGCTGAATTTACTGTGTGTGTGTGTTTTTAAGGAATACTTTTATTTGGAAAAAATAATGAGATAAAATGTGGTGTCTCAAACTTGAATATTTGCTAGACATTTAAACAGAAATGAACAAAGTGAGACAGCCAATTTAAGGAAAACAACTGACAGTATTTGCTGCTAATGATAACAACTAACAGCACAAATGAGATTATTGGAAACTTGTATTCACTCACCACTGTGATCTTGACAGCTTCCTATTAACATAAAGACCATGAGATCAGTGGTCATATTAAAGAATGTGATTTTTTTTCTTGATATTGTGCTATATAATGTGTCAGTATTTGAAAAATCTGCATCATTCAGTGAACCAGTATTTTCCAAATGACCAATGCATGAAGTTAAAACATCTCTGTGGGTCAAGAGCCATTCTGAGTGCAAGACAGAGAAATGGGTTTTAACATAACTAAACCAATATTCAATTTCACCTCAAAACTAATCTTCGACTACCACTTGAGTTTGGGAATGGTATCAAAGACTATACAAAGCTATCTGAAAAAGATAATTAAACTGCTTCTTCCTTTTTAAGAGAAGTGAGATTGCACCAGAGGCCGGTCAGGACAGACAGTGGCTAGTGGCCAGTCGACACAAGACACGGTGAAGCTCTTTAGAGCTTTGCTGCGCAGAGTGTGAGTTATTTGTCCCATGTGATCACCGGGCACTTGCCTTTGTGACGCTGTCACACTGAGATGTATTATAAGCATAAAATGCACTCTGAGTTTCATTGACTTGGTATAAAAAAGTAAAAAATGCCTCCTTAATAAGTTGTTTGGTATTCAGTATGTGTGAGAATGATGCTCTATTAATATATTAGGTTAAGTGTATTATTAGATGGCTTTCATTATTTTTTTATCCTCTGGTACCCTATAGTGAATACCAGAGCACTTGAAATGACATATCAGGCATGTATGTGTGGCTTATGTTGTTATTTTTTTCTTTTTTTTTTCTTTTCTTTTTTTTTACTGGGCAGCACTGTCTACACTGTTTGGGAATGAATGGGAGGGCAGAAGAAAGGAAAACTGAGCAATTTATGAAGAAGGATTAAAAGGACTTAGAAATAATAGGATATATCAACTAGGAAGCTCTGGTTTTAGAATATTGTGCTTCACAAATATTACTTTTCCTTCTTTAGACTGCTGCTCATAATTTTCATCCATTACAGAGATTGATCCCACAGTGATAGAACTACGTTTTTAAAAAGTCTTTATAAGCAGACTTGTTATAGTTGGTATAATAAACTGACATGTGTATTTCCAGAATTATTTGCATAAAGACTGTACCAGAAAAGTAACAAATAAAATCTAGGAATCTTAAGCATTTAAATACCCTTATTATAGATAATAGATAAAGTCAAGATTCAGGGAATTAGCATTCCTTTGAAAGATCAAAATTTAAACTATATTAGCTTATTTTCTTGGCCAGCATAGTGAAAGATGTATGTGTTCTCTATAAATCATGATTATACTTCAAGGAGATTTAAAACTTCTAAAGTAACTACTTATAGGTCAGTCTGAGACAAATACTTCTGAGTTACATGCAATCTGAATTTTGTTACTTTATCAGAATTGCAACTACATTGTTTTTTATCTTAATACAAAAGTATGTCTTCAGAAGTTAAGATCAAAAAATCTTTTTGATAAATTGTAAGCTTAATATGTATATATTTTGAGGCAAGTTAAACCTTTTTTAAGATTTTGTTTATTTACTGGACAGAGAGAGCATAAGCAGGAGAGAGGCAGACTCCAAACAATGGGCTCAGTACCAGGACCCTGGGGTAATGACCTGAGCCAAAGGCAGATGTTTAACCGATTGAACTATTCATGCGCTCCTGAAGGATCTTAAATCTTAATTCATTTTGTTAGTTCAGTCAGAATTTAGCCCCAAAACTCATCAGCAAATTCAAAATTCCCTTGAGTAAGTACTTTATCCTTCTGAATAAAGAGAAAGTACCAGCTGTCCTTAAAAGACAAATGGTAGAGTTATTACTATCGTCAAGGCCAAATTTTGCTCCCAGATTGAGTCCCCAGCACATGAATTGATTTCTTTCCAAAAGATTACTTATAAATGAGCTTCTGAAACTTTAAAACGTAATTATACAAAAGGAAATCCTACCACTTCCCTGCACCCACATAAAACTAACATTCTAGTTTTTTGTTGCCCTCCAATTACTAAGAATCTAGCACTCCTACGTAATGGAGCCCTGGGTGTTTGTCATGGTAGGCTGACTTTTTTAACCCTAAACTCCAAAACATTTCAGGGTCTTAACCTAACACATTGTATGTTTCTCTCACAGGACACAACAAGAGTGTACATGGCTGGGTGGTATTCCTGATGGCATTCCAGAAAATGGAGATTTAGGGACTGGAACTCTTTCCACCTTGTGTCTTTGACTTTCATTAGGGTTTCTTTTTTTTTTTTTTAAGGATTTTATTTATTTATTTGACAGACAGAGATCACAAGCAGGCAGAGAGGCAGGCAGAGAAAGAGGAGGAAGCAGGCTCCCTGCTGAGCAGAGAGCCCAATGTGGGGCTCGATCCCAGGACTCTGAGATCATGACCTGAGCCGAAGGCAGTGGCTTAACCCACTGAGCCACCCAGGCGCCCCATCATTAGGGTTTCTTTATTCAGACTGAGACCAGGAAAGAAAGAGAACCCATAAAAAAAGTTACACAAAAAGTGTGTTAATCCGGGCACCTGGGTGGCTCAGTGGGTTAAAGCCTCTGCCTTCAGCTCAGGTCATGATCCCAGGGTCCTGGGATCGAGCACTACATCGGGCTCTCTGCTCAACAGGGAGCCTGCTTCCTCCTCTCTCTTTGCCTGCCTCTCTGCCTGCTTGTGATCTCTGTCAAATAAATAAATAAAATCGTTTAAAAAAAAAAAGTGTGTTAATCCCCTTTTCTAATGAAGTCCATTTTTGTTTGTTTCTTTTGTTTTGCTTTGTTTTTTCGGTAAAGCCACAATCAGGATCCATGTACACATTTGTGGGAAATTTGGACATAGGGTCCCAGATGCCAATAATGAGTTAGAGGTACAGGACTGGAACTGCTGGTGTTTGCTCCAAGGTGGTATTCAGACAGATCCCTGGCTTAATTTAGTCTGTACACATAAATTATGAGACTCGTACATGGTTTGAAAGATTTCTATTTATTTGAAATATTTTGTATAATATTTTGGATTTCTTCTCTTGAAAAATAGCCAGGTCCAGCAAATCTGGACCTTTTCTCCTACATGGCAATATTCATTAGGGATGAAAAGGCTCATTGTTATTTTTCTTTTTTAAAAAGTGAAATGGGGATCCCTGGGTGGCTCAGTCAAGCATCCAACTGTTGATTTCCACTCAGGTCATGATCTCAGGATCATGGGATGGAGCCCTGCATCTGACTCTCGGCTCAGTGTGGAGGTTACTTAAGATTCTCCCCTCCTCCTCTGCCCCTCCCCCTGCTCATCTGCTCTCTCTCATTCTAAAAAAATAAATAAATCTTTAAATAAGTAAATAAAAAGTGGAATGATAGTAATAACTACCTGATATGGTCATATTTATAATTAAATGAGTGAAAACCTATGGAGTATTGAGGGGGAAAAAGTAAATGGTAGTTTACACATGCTGAATAAATACTATGTTTTTAATTTTTTAAGTAAGATCATAAAAGGAATTCCATAAATGTTAGTGAATAGAATTGATTTGTAAACAGCTGCTAAACTAGCTTATTTTAGTCCCACATATAAATGTGTATCTATCTCTTTATTCACACAAACATAGAATTGGCTGAAGCTAACATGAAGACTATGTGTGATGATCCCATAGAGTGAATTATTCAAACTAGTCATATCTCAGCTTCCTAGTCACACTGGATAGGTGATCTCTTGAGGTTTGTAAAACTTGGGTTTTCCATTATCCTGAGCGCCCTTCAGTAACCCAATTAGAAAAATAAATGCATCTTCTTTCATGCCTTAGAAAATAACCAACAAAACAAACACACAAATCAACCACACTAGAAGTCTAAGTAAGTTAGACTTACTTCTTTTTTAAAATTTTTTAAAGATTTTATTTATTTATTTGAGAGAGAATGAGAGGGAGAAGGAGACTCCCTGCTGAGCAGGGAACCTGATGCAGATCCAATCCCAGGACTCCAGGATCACGACCTGAGCTGAAAGCAGTTGCTTAACCAACTGAACCACCCAGGCACCCAAGTTAGACTTATTCTACCATGAGAGATTCTGGACCCTAGGAAATAAACTTAGGGTTACAGAAGGGAGGTGGGTAGAGGGGTGGGGTAACCCGGTGATAGGTATTAAGGAGGGCATGTGATGTGATGAGCACTGGGTGTTATATGCAACTGATGAATCATTGACCACTACATAAAAAACTAATGATGAACTATACTGTAGCTAACTGAACATAATTTAAAAAAAAAGAAAAAGAAAAGAAAAAGAAAAAGAAATGCTGCTGAGTTCTGAACAGGCTCTGGCTTTACTTCCTGCAGGTTTCCGTGGTCAATCAGCTGGACATGCAGGTCATCGTTTCCAATGTGCCCCCGACTCTGGTAGAAAAGAAGATAGAAGATCTTACAGAGTAATGGATTTTGCTTACTTATATATTGATTTGCATTTGGCTATAATTTGATTGGATTAGGTCCTTCAAATTTTTAGAGTGTTCTGATGAAAGATATATTACAATATGTCATTTTAATAATTCAGGTTACCCTTTTCCTGAAACCGCTTCATCTAACACAAGGGAAGCTGGTGAGCGTGCCTTCGAGTAGGTATGGAAATGAGATTGAGAAGATCTTACTCAGAATGCTTTAACCTCAGAATGCTGCATACAAGTAAATCCTAATATTCATTATTAGAGCATATATATCTTGATTTTATGGCCCCAAATTATTCAGAAAGCTCATTATCTCAGCAATCCAGCTGGTGCAGGGAATGCTATTTCTCATAGTGATGTATCTAGATGGCTCAAGCTTACACTTTCAAAAATCATGAAGACTAACTTTCACCAATACATATTTTGAAGTATTCTAGAATGTATGTCACATTGTGGCACGCCACTGCTGACTCAAAGTTGTGCCTATTTATGAAGTTCTCATTTTCTAATATTCTGAATGCTATCGAGAATTATTAAGATGCCTTTCTAGTTCACTCTGCACGACAAACCTAGCCTGACGTCATTTCCTAATTTTCACAGAGGCACATTCTTGTTATTCCTTGTCTTCACTTGAGTTCAAGCAGACAGATGTCAGCTATCACTGCTGCTTTCTAACAAAGTATCTTTCACTTCCATGCTGCCTGAAGAAGCATCAGCTATCAACAGCTATACTTTCTGTAATTATGTGTCAAATACAATAGGAAAAGCACTGATGAAATCATGAGTGCTTCTCCTAATGAAAACATATGTGCTCTATAACAATTATTCCTTGACCTCTCACAAACTTAACCTTTGTGTGTCATGTGCAATGTCCTATGGAGAAAGTGATTCTCAATGTGTATGCTTGGAATATCAATCAGGCAGTATCTGGTTTACTTCTTCGAGGGATGTTTACACATATTTAGTCTTCGTCAGAAAAATAGCTGATTGTACCTGCAAAAATCTAGAATCATCCCTGTCTCTTAGCTGCATAATGTTATCTATGGAAGCAAACCTTCTCTGATTATACCACCCAGAAGATGGTAGAACCATCTTCAGCCGGTAGCTCTTCATCTTGCTCTATTTTTTCTTCACAGCATTATCTAATATTTTCATTGCATGTCAGTTCCCCACTGAAGTATAAGCTCCTTGAGGCTAGGAGACCTGTCTTCCATTGCTATAATTCCAGACATATTGTGGGCACTCAATGCATTTTACTGAATGAAAATTTTACACAAGCAAAATCATGATTCCCCTTTCTCATATGGAGACAAAATTGAGGGAAACCAGAAAAAAATGACCAGAAAGAAGTATAATTTCATAGAAGTTTATATTTTTTTCTTCTTAAGTGGAAATGAAGCTCTCAATGAGAAAAAACAGGCATCAAGTCTTGAGAGAAATGTATTCCTGTGGAAGGACCTTTGAGTTCTGACATTAGCTTAGAAACCAGAGGGGGAGCAAATCACGTCAGCCTCCCCAGACTGCCTCCCCATTTCTAGTCATCTGTTCACAGAAACTAATAAAGCCAATATCATGGGGTTACTGTCGAAAACTAAAAAATGTCAGCCAGGACAATGGGAATTGTGACTCTTCTAGGAGTAACAGAAATTCTAAGAAATGAGGTTAGTGACCCAGTCTGGAGGGTAAAGACAGAGACCCCAGTTTTTCCATTCTTTCCAAAGAGGGTAGTTGAGTTTGGAGTTCAGATGATGAATTCAAACAGACAAGTTTGAATCTTATTGTAGCTGTGTGTGACCTCCAGGCAAGCGATTTCACACCTAGGGCCACACCTCTTCCTCGTGAAAATTGGAACAAGAGTTCCAATCCTGTGTTGTTGCTTTTTAAAAGAATTAAGTATAAATTTGCTCATGCAGTAAACATGGAGGGCAAATGCCTAATTCCTTATTGTAGGTTTTTAAAAATCTGTGTTACTTTAGAGATCCTTAAGAACAGAAATTTTTGATCCCTTTAAAAAATAAGCTCTATTTTTTAGAGTAATTTTTATTCACAGCAAATTGAAGCCGAAGATACAGACAGAATTCCCATGTGCTCTCTCCCCGACTAAACACAGCTTCCCTCACTATCTCCATCTCCCACCAGACTCTGATACATTTGTTACAACCAGTGAACCTATACCACACATCAGAATCACGCCTAATCCATAGTTAATGTTAGGTTTACTGTCGGTGGCGTACATTCTGTTGGACTTGTGCTAAAGGGTAATGACATCTGTCTCTCACTGTAATAGTGGTACAGAATGGATCCACTCCTCTGAAAGTCCTCTCTCTCCACCCCTCTCCTCTCTTCCCCCCACACCCTCTCATCCTTACTGCCTCCATCATTCTGCCTGTTCCAGAATGTCATGTGGCTGGGATCATAAGGTGTGTCGCTTCTCCGATTCCTTTCCGAAAGCTGCTAGTGGTCGTGATAAGGACTGTTAGATCTGATTCAGCTTGAGTCTGCACCAAACACTCCCTGAGCATCCAGGGGAAGAAGAGAAATACACGTGTAACCATGTAAACAATGGGATGACAGTTCTAGGAATCTGAAGAGAATAAGTTTGTTTTCTCTTTTTGCTTTTTTGTTTGTTTGTTTTGTAATCTGGAGTGGGTAATACACTAAATTAGGACTTGGCTAGTTAAAGGATACAGGCTAACTTCTAGCTGCTGTTTGTTCTTGGAAATGAAGTTTTACTTACACAAGTATTATCATTAAAACCAATAAATCCAAATATTGTTTTTAGAATAAAAATTACTATTAACATTTAAAAATTATCATAGAGAGAAATAATGTAGTAAAAAGATTTTTTTGTAGTAAAACTATTGTTTTTAATTTTTATTTTTCAGTATTCCAAGGTTCATTTCTTATGCACCACACCCAGTGCTCCATGCAATACGTGCCCTCCTTAATACCCACCACCAGGCTAGGCCATTCCCCACCATCTCCCCTCCAAAACCCTCATTTAAATAACATTATGAACATTATAAAAATGTTTTAGAATGTATTATTACTCTATTAATGTTAATATTTATAAGATTCATAATTGTCCCTGTAGAGATGGTGTCCTGTTCCCCTCCCCCACCCCCAGCTCTAAGTAAGAAGAGAGTAAGAATGATCAGATCATGTGAGGATGTTAAATAAACATAGGAGTTCTTTGCTCTGGTGGAAACGCTCACCAGCACACTCATTTCCTATAGACGTTCTTTGATGGCAAGTCACACCATCACCAAAGCCATTTTCTGTATCTCCCACGAGACAGCCTCACCCTACAAAGTGGGAAACTTGAATTCTTATGATCATCACTTTCACTTCCTCCTTTAAGCAGACCCATAAATGAGGCCAGATCATAATCCATAGTTTTCTCAGGAAGCATGAAATCAGGGCAGACTGGGAGGGTTGATAAAAGAAAAAGGTAATGACCTAATACATTCATTTCATCATGAGGAAGGTTTTGCAGACGGGGTCAGTATCCTTTGATGGCAAAATACAGAGCTCCTTCAAAGGGGTGTTGCTGTAGTAATGGTAATGATCACTCCCCATTCCCCTGAATGGACATAAATGCTGTACTGAAAATTGTTTTATGGCTTTCGCCATTTGGGGCTTATAGAATTAACCAATGCTCCTTTCTAGGGAAACATATTTCTTTTCTTTTCTTTTTTTTTTTTTTTTTTTTTTTTTTGAGAATCTGGGCCCATAGGTGGCCTTTCATGTTTATGTTCTGAGGTATTTTAGGTGGAATTTAGGATTTATCTCCTCGTGGGCCTTGTGTTTCTCTTACAAATTCTTGCAGGTAAGGAGTGGGATTAATGGCTGGGAGAGTAAGAATACAGAAACTCGCTTTACCAGCAAACTGCTAGCAAGGATGTCTCAAGAGGAAGGTAGGAAAACTTTGGATTCGTGTCTCTTCTCCTTCCACTTTACCATGGAGCCCAAAGGAGTACAGGAAGCTTAGGATTCTAAGATTTAAATCTTTAAGAATCTGCAGAAATGGCATTTTTGAAAAATATAAATAAAGGCGTTTTTAGAAGTCCTGCATTACAGCAGGAATTGGAATTGATCATCTAGGTCATGGAGTTCCTCAAATACTTCTCTTACTTTAAGTACAATATGGAAATTCAGTGATAGTAGAACTTTACGGAAGTATGCATTGACTTGGTAGAGGAGGGCCCATCTCCACAAAATATTGGTGCAGCATCTGAAATGTGCCTGCCTAACTTACCCATGGCTCCTTAGGTTAAGGTTACAAAACATACTTCAGAAATCAGGCCAGGATACATATTTCTAGGAGGAAAATTATGAAGTATCTTGGAAAGAAAACCTATGAAACAGTAAACAATAAATACTAGCACTTATATATTTTTTTACATCAGTGTAATAAAAACTGCTCTTGAGGGGAAATATCAAATGGAAAGATAAATCCATAAACATCTAGCTTTGATTACTCTTAACCTGTCCTTACTTAGAGCTGTCAGTGGGGACTCAGGACACCATCTCTATAGGGACAGATAAGAATCTTGTAAATATGAATGTTAATAGACTAATAGTACATTTCAAAACCATGTTTATAATGTTACTTAAATTATTTTACTGCATCATTTCTTTCCATTATAATTTTTAAATGTGAATGGGAATTTAAAATTTAAAAACCGTTCTTTTAATGATTTTAATGACAGTACTTGTGTAAATAAAACTTTATTTCCAAAAACAGAAAATAGCCTGAATTTAGCCTGTGTGTTTTAACTTGTCAAATCCTAACTTGGAGTGTTGCATTCTCGAAACAGGAAAAAAAAAATGCTTATTTAATCTATTCAGATTCCTTTAAGAATAGGAATAGAATTCCTGTAAGAATTTTCTTTCAGGGAAAATCTAATGTAAAATTCCCAAGTGATTTTTAATTGGACTCCTACTCAGGAAGCCAGTTCCTTTTGAGTTCAGAGGACCCTTGGCTCAAGTCCCTGGACCATCAGTGACCAGCTAGGAGGTCTTGGACTGTTCAGTTAAACTCTTTAAGTCTTAATATCCATATGTGAAGCTGGAAATGTATTAAAGAATAAAAAGTAGTTACTGGTTGTAAGTACTAGAGGCTTAGCAATGAACAAAGCAAAGTCCCTGTTCCCATAGAGCTTATATTCTATTGGGGGAAAAGGGAAACAAAAGTATATTATTTATTTTTATTATATATATATATGTATAGAACATTTATATATAGAATATATAATAATAGGGCAATAAAAACAAATAAAAATGCCAATATGAAATGATGGAAGAAAGGTACTATTTGTATAGGATGACCGAGGAAAGCCTACTGCTAAGCTGAAATCCAAGCAGAAAGGAATTAAGGAAGAGAGCCAGCCGTGTGGCTGCTTTGATGGGGGTTGGCGTGTGGAGGGTGTTTTCCCAGAGAGGACACTGCTGGTGTGAAAACACAGCTGTTGGAGCATGCTTGTCCTGTCAAGATAGAAAATTAGTATATAGCATCTCACAGGCGACTTGGAGGATTTATTATCTTACTCTGTGTAAGATACAAAGTCGTTGTCCAGTAGCTAGCCACTAGGCAGCTGTGTGCTTGGAATGTGTGGCAGGTCCAAATGGAAGGTGATCTAAGTATAATATACATATCAAGTTTAAAAAAAATTGCTACTCCCCCAAAAAAGGGAAAATATCATTAATATTTTTAAGTGGATTAAATGCTGAAATGATAATCTTTGGGTATACTGAGTGAAATAAATATATTTAAGTTAATCTCACCATTTTTGTTTTTAGTCCTTTAATGTGGGTACTCAAATTTTTGAATTTGCATGTAATTTGCATTATATTTCTTTTGGCCAGTGTTGCCTGTGAAGCTCTGCACAGAGAAATCATGTTGTGGCTCGTGTTTTCCAAGGTTGTTGAGTGGGAGATGAGGTGGGAGATGAGGCAACCCGCTGCGTGTCTGTAACAGGAAGGAGTGCAGGGAGAGGTCATTGGTGACTTGGACTGGAGGTAGAGATGAACACAAGGAGTGACTAGATCAAGGGTACATTTTCAAGGCGCAGCCTCTAAAACTTGTCATGGATTAGATGCACGTGCAAAGTCAAGAAGTAATAATGGCTCCTGGGTTTGGGGTCTGAGCAGGTGGGAAAAAATAACAAGTATTTTTCTTACTTAGCCACTGAAGAATTTGGTAACATGATATGTGGGAAAGTAATAGTGCTTTGTTCTTGGGGAGCACCGACTTGAACAGGATTTGGTTCCCATCCGTAAATGTCCTGGCCCAATTCTTTCTCATCATCATTCTGCTGATTTCCCAACTTGGTGGTGAATTGAAATACCGTTATTTGCTGTACACGGTCACTTCCTTTGCCCTGCATTAAGGTTGTTTTCCTCTCATACTTATTCCTCATGAACTGAGTGAGTATGGTGAGCAGGCATGGTACAATCCCATGAAACCAGTGGTACTCTGTGAAAACGCATAAACCCAGCTGGAACATATGGAATGTTAGTATGTACCTGAGAGTTTCTTCAGTCGTGCAATCTTTCTTCTCTGCTGCATTTTAAATTAAACTGTTGTAAGCTTTGGCAATCATATGCTGATTTTAAGTATACTTAGCACAAGATGTGATTGAAGTTGGGGAGGTTACCAACAGAAGCTGACTGTCAATGATCTAATTCTTAACAGAATGAAATATAGACGTTTCAATAGACAACTCTTGAAAACATCATTTTCTGTAATTGGCATGTAATAACTATAAAATAAATTGAAGCCAGTCATAAAAATAAAACACAAACAACATAAAATGAAATCCTACTTTTTAATATTTGAGGTATAATTCCTTAAAAAAAAAACATAAATAGGATTTGGTTTTATTCAAAGCCTTGTGATTCTTTGTTTCAACACAAAGCGAATTCATTTTCTTTTTTTTTTTTCCCTGAAATACTCATTTTAGGGCTTTATTTTGGCAGAGAAAGAGAAGTCCTCTCTTTTTGCAAGCACAAATACTTAGTTTGAATGTACATGTGGTAAGAAGTCATAGCTCTTCACAGAATGGAAGCTAGCCTAGAATGCAACCAGACTTTTACAATGTAGTATCTCAGTGTTGTTACTCATTCATACTGTCATAGTATCTTTAATGCTTAATTCCTTGAAATGTGGAAAAGTATAGGAATTTGAAGTCCAATTCATATTTCATGTCGTATGGCAAAATTTTTAATTATCTGCAATGTGTTAGTATTGAGCTAAAAACATGGAACCATAGTTACAAAGAGGGGAGGTCTCCCTTCATGTGTCCTATCCGGGAGGCTCATCTTTCGTTATCCATTCAACTGTTGATGGACATCTAGGCTCTTTCCATAGTTTGGCTATTGTGGATATTGCTACAATAAAAAATGGGGTATAGGTGCCCCTTCAAATCACTACATTTGTTTCTTCGGGGTAAATACCCAGTAGTGCCATTGCTGGGTCCTAGGACAGCTCTATTTTCAACTTTTTGAGGAACCTCCTTACTGTTTTCCAGAGTGGCTGCACCAGTTTGCATTCCCACCAACAGTGTAGGAGGGTTCCTCTTTCTCCGCATCCTCACCAACATCTGTTGTTTCCTTACTGGTTAGTTTTAACCATTCTAACTGGTATGAGGTGGTATCTCATTGTGGATTTGATTTGTATTTCCCTGATGCCCAGTGATGTTGAGCACTTTTTCATGTGTCTGTTGGCCATCTGGATGCCTTCTTTGCAGAAATGCCTGTTTGCTTCTTCTGCCCATTTCTTGATTGGATTATTTGTTCCATGGGTGTTGAGTTTGATAAGTTCTTTATAGATTTTGGATACTAGCCCTTTATCAGATATGTCATATCATATCTGATATGTCATCTTCTCCCACTCTGTTGGTTTTCTTTCAGTTTTGTTGACTGTTTCCTTTGTTGTGTAAAAACTTTTTACCTTGATGAAGTCCCAATAGTTCATTTTTGCTATTAGGGTAAATTCTTATTTTTTATTTTATGTCCCATGGATTTTCCAAACTCATACACAGTTAACCCTTAAATCACTTAGGGCTCAGGGGTGCCCTGCAGTTGGAAGTCCGCATATAACCTTTAACTCACCAAAAACTCAACTACAAATCCTATTGACCAATAACACTGTTGATTAACACATATTTTGTATGTTCTGTAGACTATATGCTATATCCTTATGAGGACATAAGTTAGAGAAAAGACAGTGATAGTAAGAAAATCATAGAGGAGAAAAAATACATTGAAGGTGTTGTCCTATAAAAACTTTTCCCAAATATCCTACTATTCCATTCAGTGTATTTTTCAGAGCTTTTGCTCGCACCAAAGAGGAGAGAACTAGAAGGCAGATTTAGGGTGTGAGTCACTGTTGCTGTATAAAGATTTTCAAAATACATGCTTGGCATTTGTTCCTTTTAAAACTCTTCTATATATCTGCAGATCCAGGCAGTTCAAACCCGTGGTGTTTGAGGGTCAAGTATATAATTCCCTACATGTGGAATTAACCAAAAACAAGGGATTTACAACTAGAGTTTGCCTTTTCTAAAGATTCCATTGTATAGTAATTCAGTAAAGAATTATGAGTGCTGATGTTCTGCTTTCAATAGGTTTGTTTTGTATTTTAGTGGTCAGAATATGCGTCATTTGTTAATTAACAAATTTCAGAACCATTATAGTCAAAACAATACTAGTTTCTTTGGGAGAAATAAGTACTGAAGAATGATCGACTTTCTTAGTTAATATTTGCCATCTGGTACATGTAATAGAGGAAAATGTAAATATATAATTGTGCCACACATTCTCATTTTTCTCAGCAATATGCATTTACAAAAAACATTGGGCTTGGGGCACCTGGGTGGCTCAGTAGGTTAAAGCCTCTGCCTTCAGCTCAGGTCAAGATCCCAGAATCCTGGGATCGAGCCCTGCATCAGGCTCTGCTTAGCCAGGAGCCTGCTTCCCTTCCTCTCTCTCTGCCTGCTTCTCTGCTTACTTGTGATCTCTGTCTGACAAATAAATAAATAAAATCTTCAAAAAAAAAAAAAAGTAAAGTCATATTGGAGGGGGTATTCTGTTTAAGAACATAGCAAGTTCGAAGAGTAGATTTTGATTGAGGGGGGATATCAGTTTAATTCATAAGTGACAATTATAGTGAGGGTACCACTATATTGGCTCTAATACTCTTATTTTAATTTATGGCTTATGATATATGTATATATCACTTATTAACTATTTATTAACATCACTTACATAAGTGATAACACTTATTAACATACAAAAGTTAGTAGAATAAAGTTAAAGTTAGTAAAAGAACTTAATTTGTACAGGTATATTTTATCCTGTGATTTGGGTTAAGTGGTTACTCATAATCCAAAGGTAAAATCCATTCACAAAAACAGTGAAGAAAGCCATTTTCCAGTTTTCTGTTGTACTTACCTTTTTATCAAAAAATCTTTGGAAACACAATTGTGGAAAAATTAGAGAAAAAAAGCAGAAAAAAGTAGAGTGTCATAATCTTTGTTGTACTTTTCCCAAATATCCTACTTTCCATTCAGTGTATTTTTCAGAGCTTTTGCTCGCACCAAAGAGGAGAGAACTAGAAGGCAGATTTAGGGTGTGAGTCACTGTTGCTGTATAAAGATTTTCAAAATACATGCTGGGCATTTGTTCCTTTCAAAACTCTTCTATCATATTCTTTTAAGTTTTATAGTGTAGAAATTTTGTCAAATAGAACAGCTTATTTTTTGTTTGTTTTCTTTAAGTAGGCTCCGCACCCTGTGTGGAGCCCAACATGGGGCTTGAACTCACTACCCTGAGATCAAGACCTGAGCTGAGATCAAGAATCGGATACTTAGCGACTGAGCTACCCAGGCACCCTAAACAGCTTATTATTATATTTTTTTAATAGTCAGTTCCAACCTGTGGTCTGAGGTAATAGACCGTTCCCTTGTGCATCCACTCAGTTCAGATGCCTGATCAGCAAAACCAATTCTCCTCTCTCTTAATTGCACATATGGTTCTTTTCTTAACTTTCTCCAATTTATACACAATTTACTTCTGTCCATGCTGTGGCTTTTGTAAACACGAGAAATAAATTCAACCACAAGTTTATATAAGAAAATTCTATTTGTATCAGCAGTAACACAAATGATATTTCAGTTATTTTCATTTCTATCTAAATTGTATTAGATGCTAAATGTAATTATTTTTAATGTTCCACCTATTCAAAGAGAATTTCAGGCATTTTACAATGATTCATGCTATAAAGCTAGGTAATACACATTTAACATGAGTCATAAAAATAAAGCAAACAGAATAGAAAGAAATTAAATGGGTTAAGAGTGAGACGATTACAGAGACGATGAGACCGAGCCCTGCGAAGGGTTTTCTGAACTTGGTTTTCATCAGTTAGGGCCAAAGTAAAAGAAGCAGACCAATAAAAAAAAAATAACAGTAATAATAAAAAAGAATCCGTTATAAAAATGAAACCACTTCTGGTGAAAAGACCTAACCATTTCTGAGTGAAATACCAGTTTGAGGGGGAATGTCTATATCCTGCAAGACATCATAGAAGATACAAAGATACAAAGATACAAAGTGTGATGTCCAGTTTCCCAGTCTCTAAGGGTCTATATCAACAGAGGAAGTCCCTGCAGGATATCAGGAAAGCTTGCCTTGGGTCCCTGTGGCTATCTGCACTGGGTTCTTTAGCCAGGGTTCTGAAACACTGTAACTGGTACCTAGGGTGGAGTCCCTCTGTTGCTGGTTAAATGTAATCCAGTCTGTATTAACTACCAGAGGCCAAATGGGGGTTACCCTCAGGAAATGCAAGGAATTTCTGTAACCACAACAAAATAACACATCTTTGTGTTGCTCTTTCTATTTGTTGGGTTTTGTGCACTTAATGGATGCTGTTTAATTAACTTCTCACAGAGCCCTTTGAGGTAGGTCTGATTACTTTTCCCATTGTACAGAGGAGTTCCCCAAAGCTTTTAGAAGTCGTAATTTCCACCAGACACACAGATAGCAAGTGGTAGAGGTTTAATTTGAGTCTCCGTCCAAGGGCCAGCAGCAGGCTGGGTCCCTAACCAGTCACTCTTGGCAGGGAGGGAAACTCAATTAAAAATCCGACCCCTGACCACCCCCCCCCCGCAAAATCCAACCCATCCTTTTCTAGGGAGTGGGCTTCTCCCAGCTACAGAAATTTCCACTAAATAGTATTTTTAGTTTGGCCCATTCATCCAAATGGGTAATTAAGAAGATGGCCACCTTAGGGTGCCTGGGTGGCTCACTGGGTTAAGCCGCTGCCTTTGGCTCAGATCATGATCTCAGGGTCCTGGGATCAAGTCCACATCGGGCTCTCTGCTCAGCAGAGAGTCCGCTTCCCCCCTTCTCTCTCTGCTTGCCTCTCTGCCTACTTGTGATGTCTCTCTGTCAAATAAATAAAATCTTAAAAAAAAAGATAGCCACTGTAATAATTTTAGTATGAAAATCTAAAAGGTAAATCAACCATAAATAAATACCTACTTTAGCTATAAAACTGTTTCTCTGAGGCTCCACACTTAATTTTTTATAATGAAATGTCTGGTTGAAACTCACTGAAGAGGTACATATAGCTAACTAGATAAAGTGATGCTGTAAATTAAAATTTAGGGGCATCTACCAAAAACACTTGGTTTAAGGGTAGATTAGTTAAGTGACTCACTTCTTCATTGCTGACTTCAGTTTATGATTTAAAGAAAAAAACTATTTTCATAGTTTTTAAATTCAATTAAATATACCTTCCAATATTTACTGCAAAATTTATTAATGTATCCAGGATTTATTATAAAAATCTATTAAACAATTAAACAATTAAATTATAAACTAGTTTAAAGTGGCAACACAAAAAATGTTTTATACTGATGTATTTTCATGTAAACTTATATGTGTATAAAACATATACATATAAATACGCATCTGTAACACAAACATGTATTTTTATAAAAGTACATGCATATATGAACACTTGTGTGTATATGCTTCTAAAATGTTGTGTTAATTATATTTAGAACTTTAGAGTGTTTGAAACTTAGTCTAGAGATGGCATAGTAACTATTACTAAGTTTTATGAGTAAGTTGCAGATCTTTTAAACTAGAGTAGAAAAATAAGCCCTTAAAAATTGAAGTTTTGGTTAATGATTGTAACTACTATTCTAATTGATTTGCACTATATTTGCTTCTTAGAAGATCAAAGACCATTCTTTGTTTTGAGAAAGTTTGTCATAATCAAGTAGTATTCTGCTATGTGTTTGTTTACACTATGTGTATTTGAAATTGATACATTGCTCCCAAGAATTTAGATGCAGGGCAAATGTAAATGACTAGATTTTTCCAGAATACAGATTCTTCTCAAACTCTATAATGAGCAACTTCACAACTTTAAGCAGAAAGAATACATGGCCAGCGGAATTACAAAGAGTCTAGCAGGGCCGATTAGACTGGGACTAGGAAAATCAGACAGATGTTGCTTCCATGAGATAATTAGAAAAAGGACTTGTGTGTTGGTACAGCGGGACCTTAAAAGGAAATATGCGTCTTACGAGAGATCTAATGTGCTGGAAATGGGCTGAGGCTAATTTTAGTGGAGGGAGCTTTGCTGGAAGCTGTCGGGAGCCAAGAGTGACAATAGGAGGAAGGAACGCTGGCTGGGGAGCAGCCTTGAACAGGGACAGGTGCAGGGGCCAGGGAAGCAAAAACCGCAGGGTGAGCAGGTGCTGCGTGATTTCAGTGTGATGAGCCCATGGCACCTCAGTGAGGGGGTTCCAACCTTTCTATGCTCTTGTGTCTTTGACTCAAGAACCAAACTCCCGGAGAGAAGAGGGCCTGGTCTGTGTCACCTGCAGTCGTGTTTGGCATGGGATGAGGCAGGACAGGACCAAGGATCTAAGTCAGTCAGGCATGTTGGGTACCAGGCTAATTCCTCCATTGAAATCAGGGCGCTTTTAGGGAGAGAAATAAATAAATAAAACCCAGAAGAGTCAGCGTGGGTCACGGGAGTGGTAGTGCCTTTTTTATTGATGTCTTCTTTTTGCTTATCTAATAAAGACTGTGGTCGGTTCGTGGTGTGGACAGCACAGTCCCAGGCACATAGTTTTGTCCATGATGGCAATGACTGACCCTTGGCTCATGGTGGCTTCCATTTGCCGTGAGTAGATGGTGTCCTGGTGACCGTTCATTACCACAGTCGGCTGTGGGGGGCTTGAGTAGGCCTTGCTCATGTTTTTGTTTGCCATGTTTAGTGGATGAAACAAACTTTAGAGCTTGCAGTTTTTAGTTTGTTTGAACAGTTTTAAATTATAATTAAGCAGTGCTGATGAGAATTCACACATCTCAAGTGAGAGAAAAGCAGCTAATGCAATTGGAAATTTGGGGTCTCGTGGCTGTTTCACAGCAGACATAGAGGATTGAGGAAAGGGGATGCTAATGAATAATCATTTGTTTCATGTAGTTTGCTGAAAATTCTTTGCTTATCACCTCCTTTGGCTGGTAATACACACTTATTTAATAAGACTGCATAGGAGTGTGAGAAAGAGTCTCCTTTAGCTGTCTACCCATTCCGTGTGTCAAAGACAAATCTGGATTTAGAAGAGAAACTTTATTTCTAAGGATTATTCTAAGCGGGAGAGAAGAACTAAGGTACTAGGGAGAAGGTCATTGTCATAGGGAACACCGTCTGACCCAGAGGTTGACAGCACTCAAAGTTTAGTCAGAAGAAGCCATTCTTTCATAGGGAGCAGTGAGCAAGGGTAGAAAGGACCAGTTGTGGGCAAGTGAGGTGATGGGACAGTGGATCTAGACCAGAGAGTGTTTTGCCCCAGCATCCACCATTCTAGGAGGGGCCTGTGGGCATGTATGCTGTCATAGGCCAAGGGTGGCTCAAAATCCAGAAACTTGAAGGAAGGAGAAACACTTAACCAATGTTTGGTTAACAAGCATATTTGTGTGTGGGTTTGATTGCTCAGTTGAGACATAACAGTTCAGCTGATCTTGGATGTGGCAAAAAATGGGAGTTTGGAGGATCTGTGCCTGGCATCTCCCAAGGCTTAGCGAAGAATGGCTCTTTGCACTATGCAGTTTCCTGGTAACACATTTGGCTGGGGGCTCCTTGTTGTGGTCCAGGAGCAACAAGCTTAGGTAAAATTCTACACTGTCACATGTAAAAGGGGGTATTGTATGCCAAATAGTATGCACTTTATGACGTAATAAACCACTCAGCAATGATGACATTATAAACTATAGGCCCATCCCCATCCTAATCTAAAACAGAGTCTGAGATTTCTTACTCTAAAATTTAATGTTAGTACATCTTTCAAGCATTTATTCTATAAAGCCAGCGGGAGGGGGAGGGCAGGTGACTGAAAACTGTGGGAGAAAATCAGAGCACGATTAGCATAAGCCTTTATTTGAAAAATGCCAGGCATGGAAGTCTCCCAGGGAGCTTGGGGAGGAAGGACAGAACGTTCTATAAGGCTTTATTGGCAGGATTGTCCTTGGGGCAAGCAGCCACCGTGTGAGTAGGCTGGGTAATCAGGAGGGGCACGGGGAGCAGCTAATGGCCCCACTCCTCTGCAGGGGGCACACCTGTATGGGCTGTCGTGGGGCGGCTGTGCGCGTCGTGGGGGGGCAGCCGCGTGGACCACAGGTGAAAATCCTCTGCCCGCCTGCATCTTTCACAGAATATTTTAGTCAATCAATACTTCTCTATTACTGTTTTTATTTTTCCAGTCGAGTCCATTCTCTGCACTATAGACCTAAAGTATCTTCAGATGGTATCATCAAATAGTGCCTGGTGGTTTTGCATAAATCCCACTTTCCTTGAGATGCCAGCTGGCTTTAATACATACTGTATAATAGTGTGGTAATACCACCGCCACACCAACAACATTTCCCCATACACAAAACACTGGACCTCACAAAGAAACAACTCAGATGGCACGAGAAGATGCCGAGAAGGGATCTGAGCTCTGAGTTCAATACAAAGGCAATGGAAAGAAGCAGAACTCTGAAAAAAATGGCACCCACTTTTGAGAGCCATCTGTGCCTAGGTAGACACTTCAAGGGAAATAATGAAGCATCAGGAATTGATCTCTGAGCTCTAGTCTCTCCTCTGTGGTTTTCTTTAAACAAAGAATAATCTATAAAAATTGACCTATTTCCAGATGAGCAAACACAAAAGGCCAGAGCTTATCTAGGTCAACTAGATAATTACCGGAAGTATTTGTCCAGTTAAGCATTGCTCTTATTGATCTATTTTAAAAGATTTATGCCTCTTGCATATTTAACTAGGCATATTAATAATACATAGATGTTAATATCTGATTATGTGGTTCATAGATGGATCATAATCGGGAATTATGCTGTGTCTTCTCTTCCTCCAAATTACTGAGTAGACTGGGCATTTAATAAGTTCTCCTTAAGCATCTCCTTAAAGTCATTATTAACTTGTTTCCCCCATTCTCCTCTTGGCCCCTGTTGCAGTCTGTTCACAACATAGAGGCCAGGCTTGCTTCTTTTAAATGCGAGGTCACTCACATTACTTCCACATTTACAAGCCCCTGCATGATCCGCCCCCACCTTCTCTACTCCACCCACACTTGTACACCAGGTTCTTCATGTGGGGGGTAGGAGGGTTATCAGTTTCCTCCTCTGGAAGGCTCCTGCCTGTGTGTCTACATTACTCACTGTCTCCTTCAGTCTGCTCACACAGCGACATCTCAGCAACATGTTTCCTAAACATTACTTCCATTTTATTATTTTATTTTTTAAATATTTTAATTATTTATTTGACAGAGAGAGAGAGAGAGAGAGCACAGGCAGGGGGAGCAGCAGGCAGAAGGAAAGGGAGAAGCAGGCTTCTTGCTGGGCAGGGAGCCCAATGTGGGACTCAATTCCAGGACCCTGGGACGATGACCTGAGCTGAAGGCAGATGCCTAACCAACTGAGCCACCCAGGTGCCCCACATCTTATTATTTTATTATCTTGTCCAGTTTGCTCAGTTAGAATGCAAGTTCTCTGATGTCAAAGATCTTGGTTTTGTTCACTGATATATTCCAAGTGTCTAGAACAGTGCCTGGTCTATGGGATGCATTCAATACTAGCCCCACCCCTTTTTTTAAAAGATCTAACTTGTGTTGGTTTTCACTGAAATCATGCGGTTCTGTCATTACTCTTGTAAATCTGCAACTTAACCTTTAGGGTAACTGGGATGATAAACTTGTAAAATGTTTGTTCCCCTTTGCTTTTATCTTCAGTGTATCTCCGTAATCCTCTTTCAATCTGATTCATTTATCTTGTTATGATGAGAATAAGGTATAACCTTATGGCTGAAGACTTGGAAAGAATGAAGGTGTTGTCAAAATAGTGACATGTTATCTGCAGTCACAGGTTGAACAATAGGTCTGAGAATAAAGTTCCTTGGTACTTAAAAAAAAAATCTATGGAATGAATGAAAATAAATGAATGAGTAAAAGAAAATGTCCCACTAACCACTTACCTGAGTTTTACTATGAATTTATTAGACAGCTCCAACTCCAACTTAATCTTCTATATTTTTAAACTATATTTATATAAAGATTTCTTTTTTCTTAGGGTGCTTGGGTGGCTCAGTTGGTTAAGCATCCGTCTCTTGGTTTCAGCTCAGGTTCTGTTCTCAGAGTTGTGAGATCAAGTTCTGCACTCAGTGGGAAGTCTGCTTGAGATGCTCTTGTCTCCCTCTGCCCCTCCGCCCTCTCAAGCAGAGATAATTTTTTTTTTTAAAGATTTTATTTATTTATTTGACAGAGACAGAGGGATCACAAGTAGGCAGAGAAGCAGTCAGAGAAAGAGGAGGAAGCAGGCTCCCTGCTGAGCAGAGAGCCTGATTCGGGGCTTGATCCCGGGATCCTGAGATCATGACCTGAGCCGAAGGCAGAGGCTTTAACCCACTGAGCCACCCAGGCGCCCCTCAAACAGATAAATGTTTATTTTTTTCTTTTTTCTTTAAGAAGTTGAGGAAGAGGAAGTAGGGAGCTAAATAGTGTTTTGTAAGTATGATCATATTGTTTTCTTATGCCCATTACAAGAAATTCAAGCAACATAATATAAAGAGGAAAGTTTGCATGAACTATCCTTTTCTATATATTTCTTTTTTTTTCTTTTTTGTAATTTTATTTTATTTTATTTTTCAGTGATCCAAGATTCATTGTTTATGTGTCACACCCAGTGTTCCCATGCAATATGTGCCCTCCTTAGTATCCACCACCAGGGTCACCATCTCCCCCATCCCAAAACCCTTAGTTTGTTTCTCAGAGTCCACAGTCTATCACGGTTTGTCCCCCACCACTGATTTCCCTCAACTCACTTTTCTTCTCCTTCTCCCAGTGTCCTCTGTGTTATTCCTTATGCTCCACCAGTAAGTAAAACCATATGATAATTGACTTTCTCTGCTTGACGTATTTCACTCAGCATAATCTCTTCCAGTCCTATTCATGTTAATACAAAAGTTGGGTATTCACCCTTTCTGATGGAGGCATAATGCTCCATTGTATATATGGACCACATCTTCTTTATCCATTCATCTGTTGAAGGGCATCTTGGTTCTTTCCACAGTTTGGTGACTGTGGCCATTGCTGCTATGAACATTGGGGTACAGATGACCCTTCCTTTCACTACATCTGTATCTTTGGAGTAAATATCCAGTAGTGCAATTGCAGGGTCATAGGGGAGCTCTATCTTTCATTTCTTAAGGAATCTCCACACTGTTTTCCAAAGTGGCTGCACCAACTTCTTCTGCCCATTTTTTGATGTGATTATCTGTTTTTTGTGTGTTAAGTTTGAGGAGTTCTTTATAGATCTTGGATATCAGCTCTTTGTCTATAGTGTCATTTTTGAATGTCTTCTCCCATTCTGTGGGTTGCCTTTTTGCTTTGTTGACTGTTTAATTTGCTGTGCAGAATCTTTTGATCTTGATGAAGTCCCAAAAGATCATTTTTGCTTTTGTTTCCTTCGCCTTTGGGGACATGTCTTGAAAGAAGTTGCTGTGGCCGATGTCAAAGAGGTTACTGCCTAAGTTCTCCTCTAGGATTTTAATAGTTTTCTGCCTCATGTTGAGGGCTTTTATCCATTTCAAGTTTATCTTTATATATGGTGTAAGAAAATGGTTGAGTTTCATTCTTGTATACATAGCTGTCCAATTTCCCCAGCACCATTTATTGAAGAGACTATCTTTTTTCTACTCAGTATTTTTTACTGCTTTGTCGAAGATTATTTGACATAGAGTTGTGGGTCCATATCTGGGCTTTCTACTCTCTTCCATTGGTTTATGTGTCTGTTTTTGTGCTAGTACCATGCTGTCTTAGTGATCATAGCTTTGTAGTAAAGCTTGAAATCAGGCAACGTGATGCTTCCAGTTTCATTTTTCTTTTTCAACATGCCCTTAGCAATTTGGGGTCTCTTCTGGTCCCATACAAATTTTAGGATTGTTTGTTCCAGCTCTTTGAAAAATGCTGGTAGAATTTTGATTGGGATGGCATTGAAATTATAGATTGCTCTAGGCAGTATAGACATTTTAACAATGTTTATTCTTCTGATCCATGAACATGGAATGGTCATCTTTTTGTGTCTTCTTCGATTTCTTTCATGAGTGTTCTGTAGTTTGAGTACAGATTCTTTACCTCTTTGGTTAAGTTTATTCCCAGGTTATCTTATGGTTCTTGGTGCTATAGTAAATGGAATCGATTCTCTAATTTCCCTTTCTATATTTTCATTGTTAGTGTATATGAAAGCAACTGATTTCTGTCCATTGATTTTGTATCCTGCCACATTACTGAATTTTGCTGTATGAGTTCTAGTAGTTTGGGGGTGGAGTCTTTGGGGTTTTCCATATAAAGTATCATATCATCTGCAAAGAGAGAGCTTGACTTCTTTTTTGCCAATTTGAATACCTTTTATTTCTTTTTGTTGTCTGATTGTGGTTGCTGGACTTCTAGTACTATGTTGAACAACAGTGGCAAGAGTGGGCATCCTTGTTGTGTTCCTGATCTCAGAAGAATGGCTATCAACTTTGCCTTGTTGAGAATGATATTTGCTGTGGGTTTTTCATAGATAGATTTTATTAATTTGATGAATGTTCCCTCTATTCCTATACTTTGAAGTGTTTTAATCAGGAACAGATACTGTATCTTGTCAAATGCTTTTTGTGTATCAATTGAGAGGATCATGTGGTTCTTCTCTCTTACTGATTTGTTCTATCACATTTATTGATTTGCAAATGTTGAACCATGCTTGCATCCCAGGGATAAATCCCACCTGGTCATAGTGGATAATATTTTGAAATGTACAGTTGGATCCTATAAGCCAGGATCTTGTTGAGAATCTTGACATCTATATTTATCAATGACATTGGTCTGAAATTCTCCTTGATGTGGTCTTTGCCTGGTTTGGGGAGCAGGGTAATGCTGGCTTCATAGAAAGAGTCTGGGAGTTTTCCTTCTGTTTCTGTTTTTTTTTTTTTTTTTTTTTTTTTGAAACGGCTTTGGAGAATAGGTATTATTTCTTCTTTGAATGTTTGGTAGAATTTTCCAGGGAATCTGTCAGGTCCTGGGCTCTTGTTTTGGGGGAGGTTTATGATCACTGCTTCAATCTCATTACTAGATATTGGTCTATTCCGGTTGTCAGTTTCCCTCTGATTCAGTTTAGAACTTTATAGGTTTCCAGGAATGCATCCATTTCTTCTAGGTTGCTTAACTTATTTTTTTTTTAAGATTTTATTTATTTATTTGACAGACAGAGATCACAAGTAGGCAGAGAAGCAGGCAGAGAGAGAGGGAGGAAGCAGGCTCCCTGCTGAGCAGAGAGCCCGATGTGGGGTTCGTTCCCAGGACCCTGAGATCATGACCTGAGCTGAAGGCAGAGGCTTTAACCCACTGAGCCACCCAGGCACCCCAAGGTTGCTTAACTTATTGACATATAACTGTTGATAATAATTTCTGATGATTGTTTTTATTTCCTTGGTGTTAGTCATGATGTCTTCCCTTTCATTCATAATTTTATTAATTTGGGTCCTCTCTTTTTTCTTTTGGATTAGTTTAGCCAGTGGTTTATTGATCTTACTGATTCTTTCAAAGAACCAGCTTCCAGTTTCATTGATGTGTTCTACTGTATCTCTAGGTTCTTTCTCATTAATCTCTGCTCTAATATTATTTCCCTTCTTGTGTGTGGAATTGGATTAATTTGTTGTTGATTTTCCAGTTCTTTAAGGTGTAAAGAGGGCTGGTGTATTCTGGATTTTTCAGTTTTTTGAGGGAGGTTTGGATGGCTGTGTATTTCCCCCTTAGGCCTGCCCTTGCTGTATCCCATGGGTTTTAACTGATGTGTCTTCATTCTCATTAGTTTCCATGAATTGTTTAAGTTCTTATTTGGTTTTCTGGTTGATCCAAAAATTCTTAAACAGGGTGGTCTTTAGCTTCCAAGTGTCTGAATTCCTTCCAAGCTTTTTCCTGTCAAGTTCCAGTTTCAAAACATTGTGGTCTGAGGACATGCAAGGAATAATCTTAATCTTTTGGTATTGGTTGAGCCCTGATTTGTGACCAAGTATGTGGTCTATTCTGGAGAAAGTTCCATGTGTGCTCCAGAAGTATTCTGTTGTTTTAGGGTGGAATATTCTGTATATATCTATGAGGTCCATCTGGTCCAATGTGTCATCAGAGCTCTTGTTTCTTTATTGATTCTCTGCTTGGACGATCTGTCTGTTACTGAGAGTGGTGTGTTAAGATCCACTACAATTAATGTATTCATATGAATATGATTCTTTATTTTGATTAACAGTTGGATAATGTAGTTGGCTGCTCCCATATTGGGATGTAAACATTTACCATTGTTAGATCTTCTTGGTGGATAGACCCTTTAAGAATGATGTAGTGTCCTTCTTTATCTCTGACTACAGTCTTTAGTTTAAAATCTAATTTATCTGATATGAGAATCGTTACCTCAGCTTTATTTTGAGGCCCGTTGGCGTGAAAGATGCTTTTCCAACCTTTCATTTCAGTCTGGATGTATCTTTAGGTTCCAAATGGGCCTCTTGTATACAGACAGATCCTGTCACTTTATGCAGTCTGCGACCCTGAACCATTTTATGGGAACATTTAGGCCATTCAAGTTGAAAGTGGTTATTGAATATGCATTTTTATTGACATCATGTTGCCTGTGAAGTCTTTGTTTCTATAGATTGTCTCTGTAAATTTCTGTTCTGTGTCACTTTTGGGTTCTTTCTTCTTTTATAGAACTCCCCTTAATATTTCTTGTAGTGCCAGCTTGGTGGTCACATACTCTTTAAAATCTTGCTGGTATTGGAAGTTCTTATATCTCCATCCATTCTGAATGTCAACCTTGCTGGATGAAGTATTCTTGGCTGCATGTTCTTCTCATTTAGTGCCCTGAATATGTCTTGCTAGTCCTTTCTGGCTTGCCAGGTTTCTGTGGACAGGTCTGATGTTATTCTGATGGACCTTCCTCTGTACATAAGGAATCTCTTCTCCCTAGTTGCCCTCAGAAGCTCTTGTCTAAAATTATGATTCATGAGTTTCACAATCAAGTGCCTTGAGGTCGTTCTAGATCCATTGATCTTGGTAGGTGATATTTCTGCCTCTAGGACAGGAACCCTTCTTCTATTCCCCAGATTGGGAAAATTTTCATCCAGAATGTGTTTAACTGTATCTTCTAGTCTTCGCTCTTTCTCTACGCCCTCAGGGATCCCAGTAATTCTGACACTGGGGCATTTCATAACATCATTTATTTCCCTAATTCTGTTTTCATGGTTTCTAAGCTGTTTGTTCCAGACCTCCTCCTTTTTCTCTATCAGTTTGTCCTCTAGATCACTAATTCTATCTTCTGCCTCAGTTATCCTAGCTGTTAAGAGTATTTAGATTAGAATGGATCTCATTGATAGCATTTTTAACTTCTTCCAGGTCGCCTCTCACTTCTGCCCTTAGAGATGCTATGTTGCCACTAATGGTTTTCTGCAACCTAGCCATTGCCTGGATAATTGTTATCCTAAATTCCCTTTCCTACATACTTATGTCCATATCCAGTAGCTCTGATGGAGAGGGCACAGTCTCTGAATTTTCCCTCTGTTGGTGTTCCTCCACCTCCTCCTTGGTGAGAGGTGGTTGAGGGGATGTATAGGTGAATATACCAACCACAATCCAGGCAAGATGTACCCTGGAAGGCTTTGGCGCAATTGGAAGTCACCAAAAAGAAAGAAAAAGTAAAAAAAAGAAAAGAGAGAGAAAAAGAAAACCCACCCAGCATGAGCACCAAAAGTAAGATTTATAAAGTATATAAACAAAAATGGACAAAAAGACCTACAAAAGTAAATGCCAAAAAAAAAAAGCCAAAATGAGCCCCAAGTATAAGATTTATATAATACCAGAATAAAAACAAATACACAGAAACACTGACAGAAGAATAAGATGGGAGGGTGGTTATAAATCATCTTTTGGGTGAGGAAGGTTCTTCCTGGTGTATCTTTATATCTTTGTTAAAGGACTCAACTTTCTAGAGATACATAGAAATACATAGATACATAGATACATAGATATATATAGGTGTAGTATTCATTAGAGAAAGAGGATTACCTTGAAGCTTATATCTATATGTATATTTAAAAGAAAAAGAAAAAAAGAACATAGGTATATGTATGAAAAAAGTTCAAGTTAAAAGGTTATTATGGAATATGTTGTATTAAATCTCTAGCTGTAATAGTAAGAAGTTTAAAGAAATTAAAAGAACAAGAATCGTGAGAATAAATTTTTTTAAAAAGTTGTATCTATGAAATATACAGGTTTTAGAGTAATACCAGGAGCTCAATATATTGTTCTCCCCTGATGTTGGGGTTTTACAGTTTTATGGGGACCCTGTGGTGGTTGTCCTGACTTTCTTTTGGCTTCCTTTCTGGGGGAGGGGCCTGCCATATTGTTTTTCAGTCAGTCTTGCTTGGGTTGAATTGTCCTGCCCCCCATCAAGGGGCTGGGCTCTATGGAAACAGGTTTTTCAGACTTTTGATCTCTGGAGGTTTTCATTCTTCCACGGCTTTTGGTGGCTTTTCTGAGGTTTAGTGGAAAGCAAACTGTACCCAGACCTCTGTCTCAGAGAGAAGCCTCAGTCTGCTCCCCTCTGGGTGGTCCAGAACACACAAACTCTACCTCTGCAAACTCTGCTGAGCTGTACAACCTCCCACAGGCAGAGCACATCCCCAGCCACTGTCTCAGGGGTCACATGAAGCACCTGCTTGTCTCTGCACCCCAATAAAACTGCATATAATATTGGTTCAGGGAGCCCACTTCCTGTGGCTGCCTTTGCCGGGACTGCGATCTGGGGTCCAGGCAGGGTGCACTTAGACCCCACAGTTGCGCAGGTCGCAGAAGGCTGCTGCCAAGGGAACCTGAATGGAGATCGCTGGGTTCTCCCAGAGTCGGGCTAGGAGTGTCGAGACCCTCTGCAGGTGGCAGATGGCTATGGTCTTAAAGAGCATTGGCTGGCATCCATACAAGACTCCCTTGTGCGATGGTGGGAGTGTGCCTAGCCCAGCACTGGTGCAAGCAGTGCAAAGCTGGGAGCTCAGGAACCACAGAGGCTCCACCATACACTGGCATGTGTGGCGGCTGGGCGGTGGCCTTTCTGGGTCCCTGGGCTTAGGCCTGTCCCCGTGCCCCCCAATTCCACCAGTTGCCCCTTAAGATGGTTTGCTTTTTTTGACTCCAAGTTAATGCTGGTCTCCAATTACAGGGCACTTTTGTATTGGGGTATTACTTCCCAGTGGGTTGCTTCTAGTGGCTCCCTCCCCCTTCTGTTTATCCTTTGATATCAGTCCTATTGTTCCCACTCCTCTTTACCTCTCTACTGGAGTCTTCTGCCCCTATAGAAGTGTATAATCCTACAACTCAGGCTGATTTCATGGGTGTTCAGAGTTTTCTGGTGGTTATTTAGCTCATTTTAGGGGACTGGTTGAAACAGGGTCTCCGACTTCTCCACCATCTTGCCCCTCCTCCCTCCTTACATGAATTTCTTATGGCAAACTATATCAGTCATTGCAGAGCTCTCCCCTGATACAGGGAGAAATCCATGATAAAGATATTACAGATAAGCAATGTTGAGGGTCTCTCTGTCTCTGTATACATGTGTGTCAGTAAACTAGTAGTGTACAAATAATTTAGGCTGACAGGCTGGAAAGACATGCTGTTCTTAATTTACATGTAAATTCTCATGATATTTGATTCCAAACTGTATGTATGAATTGGCTTGGCATATTAATAATTTAAAGCAAAAGGTAAAGATAGAGGCAGTTGAAACACTGGTACAAATTTATAGGAGTCAGTTCAAAGTAAGTGATTAAAAAGTTAGGAGCTCGGAAAACCTCTGTTAAGTAACAATGTACCCTTGTACATTTGAAGATCAAGGGCTGAAGAGCCATTCTTGAATAGCACATATATGTACATGTATGTAATATATTCATGTATATAGGTAATAAGGTAGACGTGCTTAGGTATACGGATATATATCACAAGTAGAAAGACAGATTTTTACAAAATGTGCTCTCATTTAAAAAGGTTTAAATTTAGTTTAACATTTATTTATCAGAAAAGGTGGGGAAAGAGTTCAAGTTTGGACACCTCTGTCTGTATCAGAAGAGATATTTAATTCCAGAAGATCTGCAAAGTTTTAAGAGAAAAGAATTCAGGGAGAAGACATCGGTTGCAGGCCTTAAATGACATAATTCATTTTTGGACTTCATTGGTGTGTGATTCCCTGATGTGATCAAGGAGTTAGTACAGTTGTATTTCATTCCACATTTAAAGTTTTAGTCACTCATGATTCTGCAATATTGCCCCCAAATACAGGAAAAGACACAATCTCAGTAGACAAGTTTCCTCATTGTAGAAAAACATAGTTTATGCATATATAAGTGATTTCCTTGGGACATACTTAATCAATGTGTAAATGGAAATGCAGCAGTTATAAATTATTCAAGTGCAGTATTGGGACAGATAGCCACCTTCTGCAATATATTTAACAACGTACTCATTCGATTTTTGATATGTGAGCTAATATTACTAGTGAGAACTAGGCTTTCTTAATAATACCACGAATTCATTAAATGTCTTGAATGAATTGGAGGCAGGGGAGAAGTTTATTAATGCAGATTTTTCTAGCCAAATTAATAATAAGCATAATCACATTTTATGGAACAGCAACTATGTGCTCAAAACTGTGCAGAGATTTGGCTATGAGCGTTTGTGCCTGTAATGTACACAGTCGTCCCGTGTGGCTAATGATTGCCTCATTTTGTGGTTGAGGAGTCTGAGCCTTTGATGGCTTCTTACTGATCTAAGATTTTGTACTTTGTAAGTAAAGGAGCTGAAAACGAAAGCCAGATATCTGAGGTCTTCACCACGATGTTCTTTCTTCCCATTTATACCTGTACCAACTGTCCAGAGTACAATGTAGTTTGATTCCAAGGCCAGCCTGCCTTCCTTCCTTCCTTCCTTTTTTTTCTCTTTTCTCCTCCCTTCCTTCCTTTTCTTTCCCTTTCCCTTTTTTCTATCTCTCTCTCTCTCTCTCTCTTTCTCTCTTTTTTTTTTTTTTTTTTTTGGTTAGGGAGCATAATTGTCTCAGGAAAGGAATCCACAGGCTGAACAAACAGAGTGTGTCTCCTTGAGCAGCCATTCTCTTCAGGTTCTGGGGAGAATACATTCTTCTCATCCTTATTCCTTAGCAAGGATCTCATCAGAAAAGATACTGTTGGGCAAACAGACCAGTGAGTGTGAGCTGATAAGAAAAAGATGAGGATGAATAGTACTTTAATAACAGGGACATTGACTGCACTGCGCCAGACACATTTAAAAGCAAACAGACAAACACAGTTAGAAAGATGAAAGCCAACAGACGAAGCGGACTTTGCTACCACATGGACTCCAAATGGTGGTCGAATCTATAGATAAATTTAAAAATATTTGTATGTCTAGTTATTAAAATCAATTCATTTACATTTGATGGCCTATAAATATTTAATAATATGCATTCTGATATTAACCCATGGGGATTAATAATGTCAAGTTTTTAATAGAAAAGACATTACGGAAATTGTCGTTTCTGGTGATAGAGACCACAGACATATGGCAATAATGTGTGCTTTTGATTAAAATCAAATTATGCAATTAGAAAAAAAATGTTACCTGTAGGTTAACATTATTTGTCTTTTCTATTGATGATTGTTGATTCTAGACCAAATGATAGATCTTTTTGTTGTTTGTATTCACCTAAATAGCTTCTGAGATTTGCATGCGGTATTTTTCTTAAGTTGGTAAACCTGCTATTCCAAAACATCTCTACCTACTTTTCATTGCTGTAATGCTCTGAGTCTTTATGCCCTGAGGGAAACAGGTAGCCTAGTCCTGGACTTTGGTACACAGCTATGCACCATGTATCACAGAATCTGGTGGCACACATAGTTTATAACAGCAACCATGTGAACACAAGGGTTCTAAGACCCTTGACTCCTGTAAACCATGCACAGGTTTATGTGTACAACATAGTTGGCAATTCCAATGAGACTCATAGAGCTCAAAGGGTATCATAAATTCCAAAAGTCTAGGCTTAAACAGGACATGGTTGATGATCTTGTTCTACCTTATTCAGTTTCTAGCATCATTGGGAGTTAAATGCTGAAAAAATACAGAGAATTTTTTTTTCAAGCATTCTTACTCAGTAAACATTAGCAAAACCCAGGCTGTCATCATTTTTCATTTACTAAATGTCATTTCAAGTTGAGAATGATTTTTTCCCCCAGAAAGCTTGTCAGAATGTCATGTTTGTACTTTGATTTATAGGATTTTGGATCGCTATGTTCAGGATCAAATTCCCGGTGCCAAGGTGGTGGTGGAGTCCATTGGTGCTCGAAGGCATGGGGACGCCTTTTCTCTGGAAGATTACACCAAATGTGACCTGACTGTCTACGCCATCGACCCCCAGACCAACCGAGCCATCGACAGAAATGAACTTTTTAAGTAAGTCCTTTCTGATTGTCTGTAACAGTATTGCCCTACAGAAGATCCTGGTTTAAGGCTGTAAATACTGAAAGGTTAAAACCCACCAAATTGTTGTTGAAAGTGTAGTGTAAGCAAAAAAGAAATCAGAGACCATACCTAGGGCTCATGCCTAGAGGTCTCCAGGCCCAGGTGGGAGGGAGGGACTTTGGAGGTCAGAAGGTCCATTAGGAGCAAGGGCAGTGCACAGAGATGACCTCCATGCCTGCTCCCATATCATGCTTTTGGAAGGCAGAGAGCACAGAATCCTTCTTCAGCTATCAGTTTGCCCGTGATGTTGTCAGCAGGCATGAATTTTAAGACTTCATCTAAGTTTCCTGAAGGTTGAATCAACAAAAAATTACTATCTTTTTCTCCCTTGACTTGGGAGTGTGGGGCAAAAGGCGATAACCCCTTCCACTTCAGTCCATCCTTTCTACCTATTTATTCCATTCTGGTAAACTTGAATGTTTGAGTTATGAATCCTAAAAATAAAGAAAGTGCTGAATTCTCAGCCAACCACGGCTATGCAGTTCTCCCCTGGAAATCATGTTAGAACAGCTTACAGCTTTGTCGTTCTAACTTTCAGCTTCGCTCCAGTGACACCTAGTGTCCACCAACCTCTAGGAATGCGGTTCTCATTTAAATTGAAATGCATTCTTTCTTCAACAATATTGGTGATATAGTCTCACGTATGTCTCCTAAATATTTATTGGTATTTGTGTATCTGTATGTACCCAAATCCATAATTTCAGATTTTAGTTTTTCTTTCTCTATATATACTGAAGAGCACCAAATAAATAGATGCACATACTAATTTACATATATATCCATATGTGGCTGCATTTATGTATTTAGCAAATGTCTACCTACCTACTTATTTATTTATTTTTTATTTTATTTATTTGACAGACAGAGATCACAAGTTGGCAGAGAGGCAGGCAGAGAGAAAGGGGGAAGCAGGCTCCCTGCTGAGCAGAGAGCCTGATGCAGGGCTCGATCCCAGGACTCTGAGACTGTGACCTGAACTGAAGGCAGAGGCCTTAACCCACTGAGCCACCCAGGGGCCCCCCTACCGATTTATTTATTAAAAGCCATGTATTCTTAATGGAATCTGTTCTGAATTTAAATCTGTTCTTGAACAAAATTTCACTGCTGCTATTTTAGCAACAATGGAACTGTGATATAATAGCAACTTAATTATAAAAGAGCCATAGTTATTAAGCACGTCATTCACCAACTTAAATTTAATAGCTATTTGGGCCACAGGCAAGATAGTATGTGATTAAGTAGAGAGACTGAGCAGTGGGTTCCTCTCAAGTTCTAGAACCAACATCCAGCTGCAGTAGCATTTTAGATCTACCAAGCCAATTCTGCATATTGTATTCATGTTAAAATTCATTTATAAATAGACCTTAAAATTACATGTAGTCTATGAATTGTTCTTATTAACATTTATTTAAACCCATCTGCATCCTTTGTTTTTACATACATTGGTTTTATTTTTAAATATGATTGGTGAGGCACCTGGGTGGCTCAGTGGGTTAAGCCTCTGCCTTCGGCTCAGGTCATGGTCTCGGGGTCTGGGGATCGAGCCCCGAAATGGGTTCTCTGCTCAGCAGGAAGTTTGCTTCTCCCTCACCTTATCCTCCCCCTGCTTGTTCTTTCTCTCTAGCAAATAAATAAATAAAATCCCTTGGAAAACAAACAAACAAAAAAAATCAATAATAAAGTAATGATGAGCATCATCTGAATTGCTCATATAAACCTTTAGAGGCCAACAGTTTGCAAACTGAAGCCAGTTGGGTTTCAGCGGACACTAGAAAGTATAAGATAAACATCCTTCGTTCTAAACAAGTTTTCCCAAAGCTAGGTTGTATTCCAAAGAGTAAACATAGAAATTCAATTGAATAACTAAGGGCCAGGAAAGAAGGTAGAAATTGAGAATAACTATAAATCAAGATTTTTTTATACTGAAGAGAGGATGGAATGGCCATTAAGTATTCAAGTTTTCCCTTAGAAGCTTGAACTAAGTCTAATATATTATTAGTTAATTATTAATTAATATAATAACCTAAATCCTGGAATTTTTCCTCAAAACATTTTATCATGAATTATATAGATATATTTCATAATCCAGTGCTCAGAATGCATTGATATTGTTGTAGTTAGAAGAGCTGTTGAAAATTTAGTTTTTGACACTGAATAAATATACTAGAATATTAAGACTATCACCTAACACCCAGATCAGTGGAAATAGGATTATTCTTTCAATTTCCCCTGATCCTAAAATCTAAGCTTTTGAGGATATTGGAATTCTTAGGCCAAAGAATTAGAAACAAACAAAAGGTATTTCCTCAGAGGAGTTTACTTTGACTTTTAAAATTGATTTCCTATCAAAACTTTTCTTTAAAGCTTATAAAAGGATAGAGAAGATTGGAATCAGTATAATTGTATGTTAACTACTTTGTCTTACAAGGCTGTGAGTATTTTGATTTTTCTTATTTGGGGTCATCTGAATTTCTTAGATTTTTTTTTTTTTTTGCAGCAAATATACATTACTTTTATCCTGCTTCTGTTCTTGCTGGTTTTTTTTTTGTTTTTTTTTTTTTTTTTTACCTTCTTGAATCTGTGTTTTTTGTTTGTTTTTGGTTTTTTAGATTGTCTCAATCTCTAGGATATCCTTAGACATTATCTTTTCAAGTGTTTCTTATAACCTAGATTCTCTTTCTTCTCATTCTGGGACTCCAGTTGAAATTCCTTTTTCTCCACACTTTCGGATGCTCTCTGTTCTCGTCTTCCTCCTCTTCTCCTTGCCCTCTCTTCTCTTGGTGCTTTCCTTTAGATAATTGCTGCTGCCTTGTTTTCAAGTTCACAGATACATCTGTTAGCCTGTCGATGTGCTCATTAAAGGAATTCTTCATCTTTACATCTTAAAATAAAAAAAAAGAGAAAAACAAAACAAGCCTTCCATTTCCATTTGGTTCATTCTTATAGTTTCTACCACTTTATTGAACTTCCCATCACTTCAAGCATGTTTTTCACTTTCTGCTAGTTTCTGTAAAGTACTAAGCGGAGCTGTATCAAAGTCCTTCTGATGTCCCAGCATCTGGGCAGTGTCTGGTCTGGCTTCCCTGCTGGGTCTCTCTGAAAGCCCTGGTAGCTCTTCATTCTCTTAGCCCGCCCCATCAGGGCCGAATGCACTCGCTCGCTCACTGCTTGGCTCTCCTCCCGCAGCTGAGATGCAGCAACATGGGTGGGTGGCTGTCTGTTCTCCTTGTCTAGCCTGCATGCCTGGGACATGGGCTGAGGCTCTCTCACTTTGCTCCCCCTCCTTCCCATGGCATTTGTTCACTACAACCATACTTGTGGCATGTCTTGGTGTCAGAGTTCCCTGCCCCTCCCAACCACTAATAGACCTCTGCTCCGTGCAGGGTGTCCAGAAGAAAACTCCTGTTCCTCCTCCACACGGAGTGGGGTTTTGCGTATACTTGTTCCCCAGAAACAGTGGGCTTATCCTGACCCATAGGTACTGGGATACTTCCTTCCCCTCTTTCTGTGGCGTAAGGTTCTTGCTTTATATGAGAGATGGGTCTGTGGAATTGCCAGGTACCCCAGCCTCAGCTGCTTTTTCCCTATAACCCTGCGCTAAAAGGGGATTTCTCTCCTGTCTCCAGCCCTGTCCCTAGGTCATCTTATGAGGGCCCTTGGAAAACAGTTTGCAAGTGAGTACAACGCCAACCACCCCCCCCCCTTTATGTTCACGGGTCTCTTATGCCAACTTTGGTTGGTACATGTTGGTACATACTTAGCTTCTAAAAATTAATTAAAATTAAATTAAAATTTTAGCTCTTTTGCAGGCACCTGGGTGGCTCAGTCGGTTGAGCATCTGCCTTTGGCTCAGGTCATGATCTTGGGGTCCTGGGATCGAGCCCCACATTGGGGTCCCTGCTGAGCAGGGAGTTTGCTCCTCCCTCTGCTTGTGTTCTCTCTCTCTCTCTCTCTCTCTCTCTCGAAATGAATACATACATTCTTTAAAACATTTTAGCTCATTTCTTTTATTTGCTTCTTTGGCAGCCACTTTTCCTTGTTCTCTGAAAGGTGAAACAATGCTTGGTCTCATCTCCCAGTAGAGGAAACTGTCAATCTTCAGAATTTGGCACTTTGCTTGCAAAAAAGTTAGGATTTTTGTATTATTTTACCTTTTTGTCATTAGGGTGGGAGCCACAGGCTCTTAGGCTTCCTGCACCCTGAGCATCCTGAGCAGAAACACATCATAGTACTTTAAAATAGAACTTAACTAAGTATTTGTTTAAAAAAGCAAATACAGTTTTAGCTTATGTGCCTTTTTATACATCCAGCCTGTTTAATCTTGTCTTTCTGGATGGTAAACAGGAAATACAGGAGAAGCTTGTATACTGTACAGACTGCATTTAAAAAATTGTAGAAAATAACATGTTTATGCTTTAAATCATAATCTGACTTCAGCTCTCATAAAGCTTATTTCCCATTCCTAAGACCAGGGGGGAAAAAAAAAAAACCCTAAAAATAAAGAGTGAAATTTATTTATTTATTTTTAAGATTTTATTTATTTATTTGACAGAGATCACAAGTAGGCAGAGAGGCAGAGAGAGAGGGGGAAGCAGGCTCCCCACCGAGCAGAGAACCCAATGTGGGGCTCGATCCCAGGACCCTGGGATCATGACCCGAGCCAAAAGCAGAGGCTTTAACCCACTGAGCCACCCAGGCGCCCCAAGAGTGAAATTTAAATAATGGAAAAGTCATTATTAGAATCTAGTTTACTATACATAGAGTATGCAATATATTAAGGAATATAAATTAGTCCTTAATTTGGAACTGTATAAAGGAAATACTGGTCTACCCATGACTTGCTTTATTAAGCAAAACAATGTTATTGAAGTGGCATGGATATTGGCAAATGTGTTAACCCTCGCTTCCTCTGTACACCTGTTTCAGAGACCCAGAAGCAGGGTATCTACCTGGCAAAGAGGCAGTTGTGCCTCTACCATGTAGATGGGGGTCTCTGTGGAGTAGAGTGCTCACTCCTGCTCACCATGCCCTTTATCTCTGCATGCATAGGTACACTGCAGTATGAAAACCATCAAGGCAGAATGCAGCGTGGACGGATGCTTCCATACCACACTTTGACAGTTGTATCCCACACAAGTAAACAGGCAGGGATGCACATTGGCCTGTGCTCCATCAGCAGACTGAATGGGAAAACAGGGAGCTGTCTGCGGAATGTTATCTCATCTCAGTGGTGCTGGAGAGCAAGGTTCTTGCCTTACAGAGTCAAATGTCACAGACTCTCACAGAGAGTGAGTAAAGCAATACAAGTTTATTGAGTGAAGATACAGAAAAAGCTCTCAGGGATGAGAGGGGTCCCAATAGGGATGGTCTTTTTTTTTTTTTTCTTTTTAGTTCTTTTTTCATTATTTTTTATTATGTTAGTCGCCATACAGTACATCATTAGTTTTTGATGCAGTGTTCCAAGAGTCATTTTCTATGTTTAACACCCAGTGCTCCATGCAATGCATGCCCTCCTTAATACCCACCTTCAGGCTCACCCCTCCCCTCCAAAACCCTGAGTTTGTTTTTCAGAGTCCACAGTCTCTCATGACTCCCACCCCCTTCATTTTTGCCTTCCTTTTCCTAATGTCCTCCATGCTATTCTTTATGTTTCACAAGTGAAACCCCATGATAATTGACTCTCTGCTTGACTTATTTCACTCAGCATAATTTCCTCCAGTCCTGTCCATGCTGATACAAAAGTTGGGTATTCGTCCTTTCTGATGGAGGCATAATACTCCATTGTACATATGGACCATATCTTCTTTATCCATTCGTCCATTGAAGGGCATCTTGGCTCTTTCCACACTTTAGTGACGGTGGCCATTGCTGCTATGAACAATGGGGTACAGATGGCCATTCTTTTCACTACATCTGTATCTTTGGGGTAAATACCCAGTAGTGCAATTGCAGGGTCATAGGGTAGCTCTATTTTTAATTTATTAGGAATCTCCACACTGTTTTCCAAAGTGACTGCATCAACTTGCATTCCCACCAACAGTATAAAAGGGTTCTAGGAATGGTCTTCTATAGAAAGTTAACCAGGGAATTTAAATCCTTTTAACACCTCTATTGATATCACCATACAGCAGGGACTAGTGGTAACACCTTCAATGGCTTACTTCCTTTTTAGGGTCCTTAATTTTCTTGGTCACAAGTAGTTGTTACACCAAGACCACCTCTGACACCTAGGACAGGATGGTCTGCTTTGTTCCCTTATCTGGTTTCCTTTCATCTACTGCATTTTTGAATTATGTCAGCCTGATCCTATGGCCCCATCCCTTCTCTCCTTACCTAGTCTGACCTGTCCCTTACTTATCAGGAAAACAGCAGATCTGACAGATCTCCTTCCTGAGATAAGTAAGCATGGGACAAAATGCAAGCAGTAATAAATACTGGAAAACAAAGTGAAAGAAGTAACATTGCAGTGACTCAGAGGCGGAATTTATCTCTGGAAATATTCTCCAGAAACCACTGGAAAACAGTTTAAGGTTTTTAACAAAAAACAAAACTGTATGGGACAATGAAATGGCATGTGTGTTTGAGGAGCCCTGAATCCTTCCTTCCCTATTTCTGGTGAAAGAACCCCATCAGTGCTCTCTACCACGGTGCTGGTGGTAGGCGTCTACATTGCCTCCCCCTTAGAACTCGAGCCCCTGCTCACTGCCTGGGTGTGGGTCAGTTAGACACACAAAAGGACTCAGAATCCCTCTTCAAGGACCAACATGGAAGCTAGCTTTGCCCCCAAACCAGGAAAAGTATAAAACAAAAGCCTGAAGGTTTGGCTCACTTTTTCCACCTCAATATGGAAAATCTCCAAACTTTTCCCCAAATGAGAAAACATCTGAAAAAGAAATTAGCAGCATAAAGTACATACATAAGAAGCTAAAAAAAAATAATAATAATACAAATTATAAAGGAGATCAAAAGATATTTAGAGGACAGTGAAGATACAACCTGACAACTGTAGGGGATCTCTGAGGTAAAACACTGCAGTCACAATCACAGAAACATAAACCAAAAGTATAATGAAGAGACTCCATTACTTTCCCAGACAAAATCAATGAAAATGTCACCATGTGTCATTGAAAAGTATCTGAATATGTGTTCATACTACTGAGGCACAAATAAAAGTGACTTGATTATAAAGAAACAAAAATTTAGATAAGCCTTAGACATCTCATAAGCACAATAAAATGCCAAAAGGCAATGGGAATCGGATTCACAATTTTTTTGAAGGAAAATGTTAGGACTGAGGAATTTGTACCTGGGCAAACTGTTTTGCATGTAGAAAGCAAAATGGATATTTAATTCTAGACTAGGTATGGGTTCAAAAGCAATCAACAATTCCAGGAAACAATGAGGGCATTTACCTAAATTGAGAAACAAACCAAAGTAAATAATCAAAATAATGGAGCTCTTGTACTGTAAAAAGACTAATGAATCTTCCCATCTTCAGGTGATGGGATGGCAAATTCAAGAATCATGTAGAAGGGGGTCCATCATGTGGATTCCACATGATAGGAGTGAATTCTTCCCCCAAACTAATGATCTTCCTCTGCTGATTCTTCCCAGTTTCTAATACTGATTTTGCAAAAAGAACTCTTAATCTGTACTTTATTTTTATTAACATCTAATGTATTATTTACCCTAGGGGTACAAGTCTGTGACTCATCAGTCTTACATAATTCACAGCACTCACCATAGCACATACACTCCCCAATGTCCATAACCCAACCACCCTAACCCCCCAGCCTCCAGCAAACCTTGGTTTGTTTTGTGAGATTAAGAGTCTCTTATGGTTTGTCTCCATCCTGATCTCATCTTGTTTCATTTTTCCCTTCCCTACCCCCTAGACCCCCCGCCCTGCCTCTCAAATTCCTCATATCAAGAAATCATATGATAATTGTCTTTCTATGATTGACTTACTTTGCTCAGCATAATACCCTCTAGTTCCATCCACGTCATTGCAAATGGCAAGATTTCATTTCTTTTGATAGTATTCCATTGTATATATACACCACTTCTTTATCCATTCATCTGTTGATGGACATCTAGGTTCTTCCCATAGATTGGTTATTGTGGACATTGATGTTATAAACATTTGGGTGCATGTGCCCCTTTGGATCACTACATTTGTATCTTTACGGTAAATACCCAGTAGTGTGATTGTTGGATTGCAGAGTGGCTCTATTTTCAACTTTTTAAGGAACCTCCATGCTGTTTTCCAGAGTGGCTGCACCAGAGTTGCATTCCTACCAACAGTGTAGGAGAGTTCCCCTTTCTCTGCATCCCCACCAAACTCTGTCGTTTCCTGAATTGTTAATTTTAGCCATTCTGACTGGTGTGAGGTGGTATCTCATTGTAGTTTTGATTTGTATTTCCCAATGCCAAGTGATGAGCATTTTTTTATGTGTCTGTTGGCCATCTGGATATCTTCTTTGCAGAAATGTCCGTTCATGTCTTCTGCCCATTTCTTTATTAGATTATTTGTTCTTTGGGTGTTGAGTTTGAGAAGTTCTTTATAGATTTTGGATATTAGCCCTTTATCTGATATGTCATTTGCAAATATCTTCTCCCATTCTGTCAGTTGTCTTTTGGTTTTGTTGACTGTTTCCTTTGTTGTGCAAAAGCTTTTGACCTTGATGAAGTCCCCATAGTTCATTTTTTCCTTTGCTTCCCTTGCCTTTGGTGATGTTTCCAGGAAGAAGTTGCTGCGGCTGAGGTTGAAGAGGTTGCTGCCTATGTTCTCCTCAAAGATTTTGATGGATTCCTGCCTCATATTGAGGTCTTCCATCCATTTTGAGTCTATTTTTGTGTGTGTTGTAAGAAAATGGTCCAATTTCATTCTTCTGCATGTGGCTGTCCAATTTTCCCAAGTCTTTGTTGAAAAGACTTTTTTCCATTGGACATTCTTTCCAGCTTTGTCAAAGATTAGTTGACCACAGAATTGAGGGTCTATTTCTGGGCTCTCTATTCTGTTCCATTGATCTAAAACAGATCTTGTGTCTGTTTTTGTGCCAGTACCATACTGTCTTGATGATTACAGCTTTGTAATAGACCTTGAAGTCTGGAATTGTGATGCCACCAATTTGGGCTTTCTCTTTCAACATTCCTCCTGCTATTCAGGGTCTTTTTTGGTTTCATATAAATTTCAGGATTATTTGTTCCATTTCTTTGAAAAAAATTGGTATTTTGATAGGGATTTCATTAAATTTGTAGATTGCTTTAGGTAGCATAGACATTTTTCACAATATTTGGTCTTCTAATCTTCCAAATACTTTATTTGGAACTTCTTACCTTATCCAACAAATAATTAAAACAAATTGTGGTACCATTCTATTCTAGCACTTGGAACCACGGTTAAATCTTTATTACATTCTCTAACATACCTAAAAATGACCTAGGAAAAATGCTGTGAAAGGATTTTTATATCTACAAAAACATACTTGTAAGAAAAAAAAGTAACAAAAAATCTAACTGCCTTACATTATCACATGAAAACTTTAGTTAAAACATACACCTTTAAAACTAAAATTGAGTTATCTTAGACATTGGGTTTTTTAAATAGGAAGTGTAAGAAACTACCCAGTGGAATTTGTATCTGGTATCAGTCATCTCTTTACTTTTTCCATAAGGAAGCTATGTATACTGTGCAGTAAAGTCAGCATGATCAGTCAGAAAATTTAAAAAATGTCAAAATGGATAAAATAGACTGTTAGATGCTCTTTGTTATCATTGGGATAGTGTAATTTAAGGCCATTTGAAAATTTTTCCCCCATTTCTTTGTGCTTTCTCCATTTTCAACATAAGTATGGTGGTTTATATTATGCAGTATATTTCTAAAATAATAGTTTTCACTTTATATATGCTGTTTAAGTACAAGAATAAAAAATATTTGTTAAAAAAGATGTGATGTGGGTATATTCAAATGTGAGCGGCCTCTGCATTGGGGCCTGTGAGTAATTTTGCTTTTTGGAAAGTTTTGTGCTTTCTAATTTTCTGTAGTCAGACCTTTTATAGATGAACATCTAAAAATTCAAAACCAAAAATACCTAAGACATGGTGTGGCTTTGTGGTATTAAGAACAGAAGCAGAAGTGTTATATCAATATTGTAGGATTTATACAGGGATTGTGCAAATATTCCCAAAAATTTTGAAAAATATTACCTGTTAATTAAAACAAAATATGTAACAAAATCTTAATAAATTAAGTAATAATTTTCCTTGATTATCCACTCCCCCACCCCAATGTGATGCCCATAATAAGAACTGTATTATTCAGAAGAAGACTTTGTGAGAATTGTTGGCTTATTTTGGCTAATTCCTGTCATCCTGACTGATTTGCTATCTGCATCATTTATAGAGTCTTCTCTTTCTAGGCAGGAAACACTTTTTAATTTGTTCACCTCTTGCCCATAAAATGTCATTTTGGTTTGGGATTTGAGAGTGTCAGCATACAAGACAAATGGAGATTTTGGACCCTGATGGCTTGGGTTGGTGTCTCAGATTCACGGCCCAAACTGTGTAGGGCCGTGTAACTGTTCTGTTCTACAGGGTGATTCTGAAGACCAAAGCAGACAAAATGCAGGATATAGTTTTAAACTATATCCTACGTAATTTAGAATATTCATTCACACGAAAAATATAATCATGTAAATTATTTCAACACAGTGATATTAAGTTCAAGGATGTTGATAATTATTTTTCTCAAGTCTGTGAGCATATTAAGTAAGGTCATTGTTATTATATCCGTGATACGTGTATACAGGTGGTAGTTGCTCTCCTTCATTGCTCTTTTTATATTTTTTTTATTTATAAGACTGACTCAGCTTGTGATTCAATTAAAGAAAATAATAAAAGCTATCACAAATTTATTTAAATATTAAATACTTAATACTTAGTAAAAATAGTAATGAGATATTACACAATTATTTTCTGTATTATTTAAAAATATTTTACAAAAATACTTTCAAAGGAAATACTAAAAGATACTGAAAAATTCCATTTAAAAGAGAACTTTCTGGGGCGCCTGGGTGGCTCAGTGGGTTAAAGCCTCTGCCTTCAGCTCAGGTCATCACCCTAGGGTCCTGGTATCCAGCCCAGCATTGGACTCTCTGCTCAGTAGGGAGCCTGCTTCCCACTGCCCTCTCTGCCTGCCTCTCTGCCTACTTGTGATCTCTCTGTCAAATAAATAAATAAAATCTTTAAAAAAAAAAAAGTAAATAAATAAATAAAAGAGAACTTTCTGTTAACATCATTGATTTTATGATTTATCTAACAATGCAGGTTTCTGGATGGCAAACTTCTTGATATCAACAAAGACTTCCAACCGCATTATGGGGAAGGAGGACGCATTTTGGAGATCCGGACCCCGGAGGCAGTGACCAGCATTAAAAAGCGAGGAGAAAGTCTGGGCTACACAGAAGGGGCCTTGCTGGCACTCGCCTTCATCATCATTCTCTGCTGTATCCCTGCCATTCTGGTCGTTCTGGTCAGCTACAGACAGTGAGTATCCCTTGATGGAAACCTGCATCGACCCAAAGCCAGCCTTGCGAACATAGCTTTGGACTCCCAAAAACAGGAATAGTGCAGACCTCTTGGGGACTGCTATATGGCCTTTCTTGAAGGGAAAACAAAACAAACTTCCAGCATTGCCCACAGTGAACTCAATGTGCCCATGCTCCTAAGATGTTCTCCTCCAGTAGGACTGTGTTTGTGCTCTTTGGGGAATCGACCTCCGGGAGCGAAGGTAGCAGGGATCCTAGGAAGGGTCATGTACAGATATCCCTGGTCCTGAGGAAGGTCTGAGATCTGACCACACTGTAATGACAGCACTGTATCCATGTCGTTAAATTTGCATCTGTGTAAATGCCCGCAGTGTCAGCAAAACCATTTAAAAAATCATAGTAGGCCACATGTCATTTTCCATGGGGACTCTTCCTTCCTGGGGAGCCCTGCGAGAATCTGTGTTGTGACATATGACAGGATATTGTGGTGGTGCAGGTCTTATGGGCAAATACTTTCATTTAAAATCTTACTTAGGCCCTTCGAAGTAGTGAAGAAATAATAGCTAATGTAAGCATCTGTACTCGAGGTTGTCTAGGAAGCTCTTCGTTATTTGACACTGGTTGTGGGGAACCTTCATGATAGAGGTCTAAGCACTTCAAATATATCCATATGGATAATGACTGGTGAAAACAGTTGTGGGACAGGTTAAGAAGATGCTGTAAGAGTATCTTTCATCACAAAAGCAATGTGAAGTTGCAAACACAGCATTTAGGTTGATACACTGGAGTCTGAAATACCCTTAACAAATCAACTGATGCACTGGCTCTAAAGCCTTCATGAACCAACTTAATAGTGAACAAATGGTTTTAATTTTTTAAACCATCAAGCCAGAATTCATTTTCATGTTAATCTGTCTTACAGTTATTCTTACTTTTTGCGCTGCTTCCCAAAGGAATGCTGCAGCAATAAACCAGGGAGGAGACCTCTTCTTTTGGGCACATGGTGGCAGGGACCCAAACTGAAGCATCCCAGATGTTATACTCAGGGACGTTATACTAAGATGCTTAGCATTTCAACATTATGTAGATGAATTTAATTACTATTCTTTTTGTAGTTCAGTAATCAGGTCGACACCCCGTGAATTCATTTTAGTTACTGCTTTTTGTAGATGGACAGAATTAAACAAAACGATGTTTTGTGCTGCTCGTGTTTCGAAGTAGCATTCTAATATTTACAAATCTAACTTTTGTACTTTTATGTTCTACTTCTAAGTAAGACCAAATGGTTGGCTAGTCTTTTGTATTAACATTTGTTTCTGAAAGTCATCTGTATGTGGCAAAGTTAAGGGGCAAATATGGGGAAAAGTGCCATGGATTTGTGACCCAGGAGGGGCACCTTCGAATCCCAGCCCCTGCCTCAAAGGGAGACCCCGGGGGGAATCACAGCCCAGTGCCTGGGTCCATTCCTGTAACACACCTGTGATGCCAAGAAGCCCATTACAAGAATCTGATCACCTTTACTCTTTCATTTCTCCCTCAGAGTTTGAACTCCTGTCTCCACGTATTCATCCAGTGCTGCTTGCTACAGTTAATTTCTTTGTTTCCCTATAATGAATGTTTTCACAGCATCTGTGACGTTGTCGGTAATGATGAAGTGCTCCCCCATTCTGACTTTCTGAATTGAAATACTTAGCTTCCCTGCAGTGTCATTAAGTCTGTGTCATTATGCATTTAACCAGTAAATTATTCATTGTGTAGAATAAATCAGATGTTAAAATATTATGAATGCAGCCCTTCTAATGTAGCTTTCTCTCTCTCTTCTCTTACTCACTGCCTTTCGAAACAGGTTTAAAGTGTAAGTATAATCAACATCTTATGTATGATTTTGTATACTATGAAAAGAAAACCCCCGCATACCCCTGATAAAGCAGTCAGTCTGCCAGGACCATGTATGTGACTTCAACTTCCCTTGTGCTTTTGTATGTACAGAATTGGGCTGCTCTTTAACTTTGGGATCCAAGGGAGGAGAAGTGAAAAAGGTCATTTGCTGTGATAGCTTCCACACTCTGAGGTCTTGGTTTTGAGGAAGGAGCTCATAGTTGGTGTTCAGGACATTCAGAAAGGGCCAGAATGCCAGGTGTCCCAGGTACCCAAAGGAAACCAAAGCAAGCCCCCATCCTTTAGGAGGGGGACCCTCTGTAAACTACATGGCTTCTGTCAATGAATGTCAAAAATGTTTCAGATCATTTTAAATAGAATAACTTTTTTAAAAAATAGACGATGAAAGATAAGGAAAAATTATGTATCTCCGACATTATACATCTTCAGCCTTGCCTCACATGATGAGAGATTACTCAATAACCACCAATTATTAATCACAGTTTTAAAGACAGTTTGCCCCCATCTTTAATATTACTATTTCACTTAACTTGCCAATATTTCTACTGAATTCTGTTATTCAAGGGTCAATATTTTAAAGAACTGAAGGGGCAGAGGATATGAGAGAATGCTACTCAGTGAGGATGCTTCTGTAATTCTACCAGTTTATAAGTTGGAGTATTTGTGTTCCTGATGATTTTAGTATGTTTGTATGCCAACTGATAAGTATACGATTTCTAAAATGAGTTTTACCTTGCCTTACCCAAGCCGCCAAGCTGAGTGCACCAAGACTGCACGAATCCAGTCGGCATTACCGGCGGCCAAGCCTGCTGCACCCACGCCCACACCTGTGGCCACACCCCCGCCGCCCCCGCCTCCCCCTGGGGCACACCTGTATGAAGAGCTGGGGGACAGCACCATGTAAGTAGGCTTTGCAGCCACTCTTACAGACAGGTGGGTGTGATGGATGCTGGGGGGTGAGTATTTCATGTCAACCTGATGCAGAAATGCAGGTTCCTTAAATTATGACATTTTTCTTAACAAAACAAAACAAAAAAACTAAATTGTTAGGATGAGAACCTAAGAAAGGTTGAGCTGAAAAATAATAACCAAAACACAAGCAAACCAGAAAAGAACATAAAAAACTTAGTAAGAGAAAATTTGCAGATGTCTAACTTGAATAGTCTGTTTGTAAACCTTCACAATTACGCATATATTTTTTTCTCCAGAATTAAGAATATATTCTGAAATTTTCTCATAGAAAATAAGGAAAAATAAAACAATCATAAACAAATCAAAAATAAAAATCAAAAACAAAAAAAAATCATAATCCTGATTTGGTATCAAAAGCCAACTCCTGTTTGGAAGTTTAAAACTGATGTGATGGTTTAAGTCACAAACTTTTTAAAGATGCAATCTTAGGATGTCATAACATAGAATAATGAAAATCTGAAACCCAAATAAAGAATTAAATATCCAACCACTTAAAGAATATACTTTTCATTATATTCTTCTCAAAAGAGACTGCTGTAATGCTTCATATTGCTCCCACAATATTTGGAACCTCTAAGCTATATTAAATCATCCACATTTGAAAACTCTTAGATTACTGAGAAAAGACTTCACAGATGTTTTCCATAATGATGCTACTCTTATAACCTGATTCCTTTTGGACTTACTTAACTTGCCTATGTTTTAAAAATTCAAGAGTAACTATTTTGGGACATGAGATGCAGAACAACCAAGGAGATGATAAAATTCTGAATATGGCTGAATTAAATCCAAGACAGCTTTTATCAACTGGAATTTGGTGGAGTTGAGGGACTAAAACACATTCAACTGTGTTACATTTGTAGCATTTACTAGTAGGAATAAAGCAAGCCTCAAAAATTATGAAATTTACCTTTTTTTTTTTTTTTTGAAATTTACCTTTTAATGAGACAACTTGTTTTAAACACATGTATCAATATTATTGCACAAGGTGATGTTAAGTTTTAAAAATGTTAAAACAGATTTTAATGTTGTGTATCTTAATGCTAAAACTGAATTTAATGTTTGACAGTTGAGTGCTTGGCATTCCATTTCTAAAATAATATGGTAAAGGATTCATGCTTTAAATATAGTTTTAAAAATTTTTAAATTGAGTTGAAAATTATGGTCTCTTTTTGCGTTACTGGTGAATGTAGGAATTGAGCCAATATGATTTGATTCTCTTTATATTAACCACCTCTCTCCAGAAAAAAAAAATTCAGAAACTAAAAAGACTTATGAGTAAAGTTTTCTGTTATCTGAAGTTAGTGGCATATATTCATTTTTACTTAACAAAAGTAGATACACTGTAACATCATCTGGAATAAATATAGTTTGAAGGTGACCATTTTCAAATAGCAACATTTAAGAACTACTTTCATTAGAAAAATCGTGGTAGACTTAGAAAAATTTTCAATTATAATATGTATTTAATGAAGTATTTTGTGTTCTTCACATTTAAACATCTTTAACAAATGTTTAAGCTATCTATTTAAAAACTTTATATAGGGATTCTAACCATATGTTATTAGAAAATAGATTAGCTTCAAAGGAATTATTACCAAATTTAAACAAACAAACAAACAAAAAATCAAAGGTCATTTTGAAAAGAATCTTAACGATCTAATAATGTCATACAGATTCAACAGTTGGTCTGTAATATATTTACTTTCTTCCAAACAGTATGTTTATCTTCTTTAAAAATCAATGTGGACTAATTTTTCAGTTAGGACATAGAAACAATTCTTAGATTCTCATTTAAAATAACTGTTTCGGGATTGAAATCAACCATATGTAATGAAGGTAAATTTTACCTATGTATAGGAAACAGATAGCTAGCTATTTTATGGGATGAGACAACCAAAGAAATGCCATATGGTTTTATCTAAAATATTATTACATATCAGAGTAAAAAAAAATATATAAAACCATGCATTTTCTTTTCTGGATATACATATCAAATGTTTACATCAAGTTCCTGTTAGTATTTTCATAACCACCTCAAAGTAACTATAGTTCAAACTCTTTTTTTTTTTTTTTTCTGTCTCATGTTTTCTCTTTCCCACCTGTGGATACATAGGCATAAGTAAGTAAATAATATCATTCTAATATGAGGTGTTAGGGAAAAAAGATACAAGAGAATAGATTAAGTTTTACTCTAAATGTAGTGATCTTCATCATTTTACCATGGAGTCATTTGCTTTTAAAAAGAAATTTCTGTCTTTCATATCTCATTCACTTTTGGTACCTTAAAAACCTGTACCTCCCAAGAAGTATATCAAAATTCTTGCTCTTAATTTTTTAAAAGTATTTCAAGATGTCTCTTAATCCAAAGTGGTACAGTTCCATTATATAGGTAGTTCTTAGCAAAAACAAACATATTTTTTTTAAAAAGTACCAAATAATGTGTCAAGTCCATTTAAAAAAAAAATGACTTTGCAAGATCAAGAGAAGGATTTGATGTCTATTGAATGCAGATTTTCTGTTCTTCCCGTGTTATCTGGGTGGGCCTGATACCCCAAGCCCAGCTGTGAGGGTTCTTCCTTAGTAGTTTGTTTCTTTGTGAGAAGGCACAGTAACAGCCTCAGCTTTATATATAGCATTGTATTGTCTCGCCTGTTTTGCTTTTCAGCGTGGCCACTTAATTTTTATTCACAGTATTTCCTTTTATTTAATTCCTGCTGTGTGGGTAAATATTAAACATTGAGCTTGACAGCAAAGTCTGAGGAGAGGGCATTCAAAACCCGCCAGCCTTCCTGGCCGAAAGGTCCCAATGCTTTCAATAGTGATATGTGCTTGTGTCCTTTCCCTTAGTTGACTTTATCACTCCCAGCCACTGTGACTCAATGTCAGTGTATGAGCAGATCTTCCAGGGATATTGAAACTATGTGACTGGAACATAAGTCTTTTAATTAAAGTCAGTCTTGGCCAAAATTTGACACAGATCATATTTAAAATAAATACCAATAGGCCCTCTTGTTATTTGTACTGTTCATAGCATTTTATAATGGATTCAGCTTAAAACTGAAATAGAAGGAAATAATCTCTGTTCAGGTTCTAGCATAACTTCAATTTCTCAACTGTGATTTTGACCTCGATGAGAGAAATTCTCCCACCTGTCCTTGAAGACTTTTAATTCTCTAATCTAGGGAATAGAGAATTCCTTTCTGTATTCTCTTGTAAGCTTTGTCTCAAACTGGAGAGTACTTTTAGCTCCAGGACAGAATGACTGAGAGGAGAGATAATGGTACCGATTCAGACACAGCTAAGGATCCTTCTCCCCAGACAGACAGCCCTGAGTGTTGTCCACCAAAGCAAAGGATATGAAACCATTAGCCAAAATGCTGGTTTGCAATTTGGAATCATGATTTCTACATAAGAAAACTGTTATGTGTGGTCATGGATACTTTGCTGTATCAAACTCATTAGCCGCCCCCCCCCCCAAATCAGTCTTATGGATTGATGCATTTTCTTAAAAAAAAAAAAAAAATTTCTCATGCTACTCACAGCTCTCAAGCTTTTCTTGCCCTGCCTTTTTGAGTACAGGGACATGAAAGTAATGTCTGGCTTTGGTAGATTAGTGTTATTTGGCCTTCTATATTTTGAAGTCGTAATGAGAACCATAAAGACATCTTTCTCATGAAAGCTGTGTCACGACCTGTTTCCTTACATTTCATTATCTTCTTTTCTTTCAAGTCTTTTCCTTCTCTACCATTTCCAACAAAGCAGGGGAAATAAGTCAGTCTCGGAAGACAGGAAAAGTCCCCAAACTGTGATGCCCTTTTCTTCCAGCACTACTGAGGCTCACAAGCAGGCTCATGTAGATGGATCTCTTAAGAACAACCAGCCCAAGTCGGTAAGAAAATTCACACTGATGTCTGACGAGGATGCCTCAAGTATCCACGGTACTCTTTATAAGGAAACTCTAGATCCAGGACCAGCAAATTCAGACTTTTTACTAAGAACAGATTTTATAGACTCATTTTTACCCAAAACACAAGCCAGGAGTAAGTCCCTGAGGGGCCCAAGAGAAATGTTTCAGAGGATGTGGAATCAGCCAGTCTACTTCCCTCAGAGACCAGTGTGGGAACTTCCCAAGAGACCAGAAGCCATAGAGCTGGAGCAGTGGCAGAGCAACAGGCAGGAAGGTGGAAAGGAAACCACTAGAACCTTTCCAAAGAGAGGTAGCAGCAGTCCCCGGCCTACTGTTGGAGATTCGAATGTACCCGAGAGAGGAGAAACAAGGCAAGGTGAATCACTGCTCACACACGGAGCAGAGCCCTTGGAATCTCTGCCTTCAGACTCCTCCTGTTTCTCTCCTTCATCTCATTCTTCTTACTCCACTTTGCCAGCTGTTTCAAGAACCGTGGAACTCCTGTCCGAACCTGATGTCATCCTCTCTCCTGCTGACTGTTGCTTGGAACTTTCTCCTTCAGTGCCCTGCGTTTTAAATTCCCCAGGCTTTAGGAGAGAGACACCCACATGTACGTTGACAGTTGAAACCAGAAGAAACATGTTTGAAATCATTCCCAAACCACCAAATATCTCCCCTCCTCCCCCTCCTCCTCCACCTCTTGTCCTTAGTCCATTTGCTCTTTCCTGTCTTCCCCCTCCTCCTCCGATTCTTTCACTTTCTGCCCCTCCTTCTCCTTCCTCTTCTTCTTCACCTCGTCTGCCTTCACTCCCCTCCCTCCCTCCCCCCTCCCCGCCTCTCCCTTCTTCTCTGTCTCTTCCAACTTGGGCTCCGTCCACTAAGCGTGTCAGTGTCCCCATTGTTCAGCGCACTGTCAGTGAGACGCCCCCCAAGGATATGGAGTCCTCTGTCAGACAGCCGCCAGCCTTTGCAACAGCACGTCGTGCAAATTCCCAGAGAGAACCAAAGGGCATCCTCAAGCATATTAAAAACTTAGCCGACCTTGAAAAGTCGGTAGCTAATATGTACAGTCAAATTGAAAAAAACTTCCCACCAACACACAACTCAAGACTGGAAACTCGTTGCCCTCCAGAAACAGAAAATGTGGAAGTGACTGAATGCAACCAGGGGAATTTACACGGTATTGTCGAGGGCACTGAGAACCTGCCTGACAGCCAATCTACTTCACTGTAATGTTGATTTTCCTGTTTTAACTGGACAACTCTTTTGTTGACCGAAATCTTCAAGTGGAGGCAAATTTGAACATTAAAGAAGATTCCATTCTTTTACTCTAAACTCAGTGCAATGCTGTTTTTCCTCATTTTTTTTTTTTACTTTCAAAGATTATTAACCTCATCATTTCTAACTCATAGATTTACCTTAATTTTCTTAACTACGAAGTAGCATTATTTATCTGCATTTATTTAAAAAGTAAGTAATTTCAATCTATTTTTCAATGGGAATATATGGGCAAGAAAGTTATATCTCCAGCTTAAACCAATGGCCTGTTAACATGTTAATGCAGTAATACCTACGTTTATTTCTGATCATAGTTTTACTGAATGCTCCTGGAAAAAAAAAAAAGCAAACTGTTAAAATAATCCCCCCAAAATTATATCATAGGTTCTGTTCTTTCCTTGAAGTCTATGTATTTGGTAAGCTTAAACACTACCAAAGTAAAAATGTCATGTATCCAGAAATGCAGGATTTGACAGATATGGTATTCGGAAATAAATACCAGGTGCTGTAAGATATAATCATCTGTTTTCTTACAATGACATTCTTTACTCTGGCTTGCTTTTATCTTACTAGTATGCTTATACATTTGAAAAATCTTTTACTTTTTAAATGATGGTCTTATTCTGTTTATTTCTCATTATGCTTTCTCTTCCCTTCTTTACAATGAAAATAAATCTTGAATCGTGGCTTTTGTAAGACATTTCACTGTACCCACAAATGTTTAAAGTGGTCTTCAGTTTTGCTTGTCCACATGTTGATATCATCTCATAATTTTATCAGAAGATTCCCCTTCAAGGAAAATATTTTTCTCCAGTTTAATAAAATCCTAATAAGTTTCATCAAAATAAGGTTCAATAAATGTCTATGAAGGTTTACCTACTATGATTTTAGTTAATATTTGATGAAAATTATAAATATTTTTATTAAGCTTATCAATAATATTAAATGTTCATCAAAATTTTAGAATAGCATATTGGATTCATTTCTATTTACCTTTCTTTAGATAAATCATCCAAATTTAGTTGGATGAGGAAAATGTTAACACTTTGAATAGAAATCAAGAAGGAATATATCTAGCAAACTGTCCTCAGTTTTATATAGGCCTTTACTCTTTATATTAGGCAAAGAGGATAAAAATGTATACTTGAGAATGGAATTTTATGTTGTAGTTGTTCTCAGAACTCAACTTGGTAAATTCTTAATGGCATCAGCTCAGCTAAGTGTTACCTTCCTATCTTTTTAATGAAAGTTACACTTGACCAGCAAGTAATTACACTGTTTTCCCATATAACACATGGAATAAATTGTATTTGTAATTTCCCACTGTGAATACAAGTGTAATTATTTGATTCTTCTGCAATTCTATTATAGAAGATAAAAGTCTGCACAGAAAAACAAAGCAAAGTATATAGGCAAAGGTCTTGCTTGAAAATTTCCATTTTAAGTATATTAATATAGCCTCAGAGAGGGCCTTATAATGCATCATTTCAAAGGTTTTGTTCAGCTCTTACATTATGTGACATTTCTTCCAGAACGTGGTCTGTTATCCCTGTTTAATGGTATCAGAGTTTAAAAAAAAAAACAAAAAAAAACTATAGATCTAATTATTTTCATTAGGTCCTCTGATTCAGATTCTTTTCATCCAAATCCAGAGTAACTTATTTCTTGGGGTTCTTGAACATGATTTTTTTCTCTCTTTCACTGAAACACTTCAGTTGGAGTTTTTGTTGGCAGCTGGTCATATGCATGAGAACTTGTGCTATTTGGCGGACTCTGACAAGGTATTATTCATAATTGTGTAAGCCTTTGATATGACTGTGTGTTTTTTAAAAATATTTTGTATCAACTTCTTGAATATATGAAAGAAATTCCTTGAGAATGTATTCTCTAAATAATTACAAAGACATATAAAAACTCCAAATAACAATCTCATGTAGGTATCTATAGCCTTACTGAATCTGTAATGTTTTCTATGTCATTTTTATAATATTTGTCTAAATATCTTACTAGTATCTTGTGCTTTTTAAATGAAACATCCATTCCCATGTTTGTTTGGTTTTCTTTTTAAATTTATCTTTTTTTTAAGATATCATTTGTTTATTTGACAGAGAGAGAGGGATCACAAGTAGGCAGAGAGGCAGGCAGAGAGAGAGGAGGAAGCAGGCTCCCTGCCGAGCAGAGAGCCCAATGCGGGGCTTGATCCCAGGACCCTGAGATCATGACCTGAGCTGAAGGCAGAGGCTCAACCCACTGAGCCACCAGGCACCCCTCCATTCCCATGTTTTATATTTACTTCAGTTTTTTACATATATATTCTATTTGGAGATCTCCAACTTTGTCATAGAAGTCAGTTACAATATCTGCGTAAGACCTATTATGAGTACACAGGCCAAAATACTATTCCTCTTCCCAATCCCTGAACCCCCACAACCTGACAACCAACCTCCACAGAAAGAATATCATTTTTTCTTCTGCATAATTATGCTCTAATTAGTGCATAAGAAATTATTAGATACCTTTTTAAAAGATGAAAGTAGGTTACCATACATTTTCCTTATTGTTAAAAGTAAACTTAATGTAAAGAAGTAGTGTGAAGTAAATAATTAATACACATTGAATATAATCTACATAAAAATGCATTAATATTATATGACTGGTCTTAGAAGGACCGAAAGGAAGTCATGTTAGTTGTAAGCCCACAGACAGTGATATCCACTGATTCTGTTGTGTGCTTTTTCCAAGTGACTTTCTGCTTTTGAGCTGAGACAGACAATACAAATAACCACACGAAAGGTAACAGAAAGGTTAATGGAAACATGATATTTCATTCTCTACATGTATGAAAAATACTGCTAATGAAAAAAGTTAGCTTAAATATCCTGCAGAATAATGTTCAGCTTTGGCTAGACACTTTATTTCATGTATGTGACTCAATTCTCATTACTAAAACCAGAGTATGAGTGTCTCTATCTATGTCTGAAAGATACAAATTGAGGACACTTCTAAATGCTTTAGAAGGATTATCATTCTCATAACTATTGGCAGAACCATAGAAGCAAAATTCACTAAAGAACCATTTCAAATAATGAATTGCCAACAAGATTAAGTAAGCATTATACTACCATTATTACCAACCATTTCAATCAGTAATGCCTTAACCACTTAAGATTTGTTCAGATAAGTAGACTTATTTTGTAAAGGCCTTGTAATAGTTTAAAGAAATTTTCTAGAGAGATATGTATGTGCCTCTTCATAGCAGTCCCTAGCTTTATATATGTGGTTCATAACAGCATATGATACATATAGGTACTTTAGATCAACTGTAAGTAATAGATAAAAATCTTTATAACTAATGGCATTCAACACTGAAAGCATTGTATACTCCCCCCCACCCCAGGTACAGCTGAACATTTCCCCAACTTGTGGCCAATGAACTTTATAAATCTTTATTTAATATTGAATATGAAATGGAAGTGAAAATATTTAGCTCTTATATTTATGTCTAATAATGTCACTGACCCTTAAAAGCTAGTCAGTATTCTGCATTCATTATTTTTAGAATCAATTGATTCAAACAGACAAAAAACATCTTACAAATGTTTGGAAGAATATATTCTAGTCGTTGAGGTCATTTCTCATTCTGTACCAATATACTCTTCATGTATAAAACACATCTTTTCCCCAAATGAGTATCTTACATGTATCAAGACTTGGCAAGGTTAGAGATGATATAGAATATTTTTAATCCGGTTGATAATAACAGAGTCAAAGTGTGTTACTATACACCACTGAGATAAAATAGATTATTTCAGGTATGCTGGTGCTAGGGTCTGGCCTGCTAACTTTGTAGTCATAGAGGCATGAAACTGCAACCTTCCTGTCCTGATAAACTGCCACAAAATGTGTTTCTCACTGAGACAATTTTTAGTGAAAATTACCTTCTCATTTTTCTCAGATTAAAAAAAAAAATCTTATCTATACTTTTCTTGAATCTGAAACTCTAAGTTGTTTAATACTGATCTCTCTGTTTCTGCCTTGCAGGAGAGTTTATGCATCAGAGGTAAGGGCTTTACAGTGTTATATAAAGCTACTAGGAAAATATTTACCTTCTAGGCAGGACTGACTTTTCTTGCATAGCTAGGATATTTTCCTTTACTTCAATAAAACTTAGAAGTACGCTGGGCTATTTATTTTCTTTTATACCTGTTGCTATTTTGTTCTGAGGTTTTAAGTGAGTGAACAAATATCAAATGCTCACCTTTCCAAGGATAGATTTATTGTTTCCTGAATTGCTGTTACTCAATATTGTGACATTCACCCAAATTTATTTTTCTAAGGCTAGAAATGTACTTTAGAAACCTGGGACCTTTGTTTCTTTTACCAGAGTCCAAGTCTCCTTCCTAACACATTAGAACTTAAGATCTTAAAGAGTTTTAGAAAGTCAGACTATGAGAATGCTCAGGCATTTGGAGAAGATAGTGGGATCTGGCTAGCTGCTCTCAAAGTGGTACTGCCAATGAGGTCACCAAGAACCTAGCCGAATTTAGCAGACAGCTTCCCAGTCAAGAGAGTGCAATGAGCTCACGACCTAACTGGCCACCAGCTGAGAAAGCGTGAGTCCTAATGTATTTGGAAATCAGGCTGAATGCATTTCAGAATAACTGGTTTTCAGAGACAGGTAACAGATTGGATCAGACTGTCTCTACGGCCAACTTCCTCCTCCTTTAAATGAATGCCTTCAGTAGACAAACTCACTCACAGCCTCACGAAAAGTCAGTCCTGCCTTCAGTCACCTGGCTGTTCTCCGGCTCATTTCTGAAGGCTGATTCGCCACTGGAATTGTCTCCCAGGATTTCTCTGCCCACATTCCCAATGTCGTTCCCTTTAAGATTTGTGTTGTGTATCCCTCAGAGTGGATAAACCAAAATTTGAAGTATGTCTCTTGTTCGCACGTATTATAGTATAAATGATCAGGAAACACACCGTAGAGACCGTGTTTCCTTTAAATGAGTAGGGGTGAGGCTGAGAGTAAGTAAGGAGTGATCCCTGCAAAATCCAAGGAAGGACAATTTCCCGGATCACAAAAGAATTTCTGAAAGCATGCTCAGTGTTCAGCTGTAAGTAACCCACGTTTTGGTAAAAAGAAAAACAGGGAGCATTTCTTAACTACGACGATGCGTTATGACTATATGATTATATTATGTGCTCTACCCTTCTCACTAATGAACCTGATTACATTTAATGTGGGGAGAAAAAAGAGGGGCAATTTAAAACAAGGTTAAACTTGTTCAAAATAATCCTGTGGCACTTGAAGTGCTTTTAAAATCGTAAATAACTTTTTATACAAAGAAGAAGTTTGAACTGAAAAGTTACTTACAGGTTTTCATTGATTAAAGGTTATTCACTTTGATGTTACCTAAAACAATGATGAAACAGAAAATAATTCTTTGTTATTTCACATTCCAACATCAACAGTCAAAATATTGGTAGCTATCACATGAATAATAATTCATAATCCTAAGGTAACCAGTTTTAAGCTGTGGCCTTTTTTTCTCTTTTCAATCATGATCTCCCTTTTCCACCTGAATTATCTTCTAAACCTTTTTCTATTTTAATTTCCTTTGGCAGCAACAGCAACTGCTGAGGCCTTCTCTTCTTAAACCAGAGGTATCAATTTTCTTTTTCTTTTCAACCTCACTGAATCTCCACTATATTTTATGTCACGTTAAGGCCTGTCCAACACACAGCAGAATGTAATCAAGTGGCATGATTTTCTAAGATGGAGAAGGGGTGGTTTAAAGTAGAAACAAATATATAAATAAGTAAGCAAGCTAATCACTTCTCTCTTGCTTGTGGGGGGCTGAAATTCCAAATTTTTATCTTCATTCTCTAGGAGTTAGACAAATAAGACCTTTGCTCCTATTGAAAGCAAGCTATCATTGAATAAGACAAATCATGAACTGTTTATTTATTCCAGTTCTTTGAAAAAAGTTGATGGTATTTTGATAGGGATTGCATTGCATGGGTAGATTGCTTTAGGTAGCACAGACATTTTCACAGTATTTGTTCTTCCAGTTCAAGAGCATGGAACAGCTTTCCATTTCTTTGTGTCTTCTTCAATTTCTTTCGTGAGTGTTCTACAGTTTTCTGAGTACAGATCCTTTGCCTCTTCACTTAGATTTATTCCAAAGTATCTTATGGTTGTGGGTGCAATTATAAATGGGATTGACTCCTTCTCTTTCTTCTATCTTGCTGTTAGCATATAGAAATGGAGCGGATTTCTGTGTGTTGATTTTATATCCTGACACTTTACTGAATTCCTGTATGAGTTCTAGCATTTTTGAGGTGGAACCTTCTGAGTTTTCCACATAAATTATCCTATCATCTGCAAAGAGTGAGAGTTTGTTTGACTGCTTCTTTGCTGATTCGGATGCCTTTTATTGCTTTTTGTTGTCTGACTGCTGAGGCTAGGACTTCTAGTACTATGTTGAACAGCAGTGGTGATAGTGGGCATCCCTGCCGTGTTCCTGACCTTAGGCAAAAAGCTCTCAGTTTTGCCCCACTGAGAATGATATTCACTGTGGGCTTTTCATAGGATGGCTTTTATGCTATTGAGGTGTGTTTCCTCTTTGCCTACACTGTGAAGAGTTTTAATCAAGAAAGGATGCTGTGCTTTGTCAAATGCTTTTTTTCTGCATCTATTGAGAGGATCATATGGTTCTTGTCCTTTCTTTTATGAATGTATTGTATCACACTGATTGATTCGCAGATGTTGAACCAACCTCGCAGCCCAGGATCAGTCCCTCTTGGGCGTGGTGAACAATCCTTTTAATGTACTGTTGGATCCTGTTGCCTAGTATTTGGGTGAGAATTTTTGCATCTGTGTTCATCAAGGAATTGTTCTGTATTTCTCCTTTTTGATGGGGTCTTTATCTGGTTTTGGGATCAAGGTGATGCTGGCCTTGTAAATTGAGTTTGTACGTTTTCCTGTCATTTCTATTTTTTGGAACAGTTTCAGGAGAAGAGGTATTAATTCTTCTTTACATGTTTGTTTAGGTTTTCTATTTCTTTCTGGTTTGGTTTTTCTAGTACTGCATCCATGTCTTCCAGATTGTCTGATTTGTTGGGATATAGTTGCTTCATTTTCATTTGTTTCCATGAAATTTTTTAATTTGTTGGTTAGATCCATTCATTCTTAAGTAGGATGTGCTTTAGCCTCCATGTATTTGAGTTCTTTCCAACTTTCCTCTTGTGATTGAGTTCAAGATTCAAAGCATCGTGGTCTGAAAACACGCAGGGAATGATCCCAATCTTTCAGTACCTGCTGAGACTGGATTTGTGACCCAGGATATCATCTATTCTGGAGAATGTTCTGTGTGCACTAGAGAAGAATGTAAATTCTGTCACTTTGGGATGGAATATTCTGAATTTATCTGTGAAGTGCATCTGGTCCAGTGTGTCAGATCCTTGTTGATGTTATGCTTGGATGATCTGTTCATTTCAGTGAGGGGGTATTAAAGTCCCCTACTATTATTGCTGATGTGTTTCTTTGATTTTGTTATTAATTGGCTTATATAATCAGATGTTCCCATGTTAGGGGCATAAATATTTACAACTGTTACAACTTCTTGTTGGATAGACCCTTTATGTCCTACCTTATTTCTTACTACAATCTTTTAAAATCTAATTTGTCTGATAAAAGGATTGCTACGTCAGCTTTCTTTGATGTCCATTAGCATGGTAAATGGTTTTTCACCCCCTCACTTTTAATCTGGAGGTGTCTTTGGGTCTAAAAAAGAGTTTCTTGCAGACTTCCTATCGACTTCATATCATGTCTTTTGATTGGGTCATTCAGCCCATTTACTTTCAGGGTAACTATTGAAAGATATAAATTTAGCGCCATTGTCTAGCCTGGAAGGTGACTGTTACTGTTTATTGTCTCTGTTCCTTTCCAGTCTATGTTACTATTGGTTTCTCTTTCTTGATTAGAGGACCCCTTGCAATATTTTTTGTAGGGCAGGTCTGGTGATTGCAGATTCTTTTAGTTTCTGTTTGTCCGGAGTCAGTGAGGTTTATCCAATGTACAATTATCACAGCTTAAAAAGTTTCACCTGGCTTCTAAGACACAGATTAGTGTGTCTCTTTTCAAAGTTTATGCAAACAGGATTCAATAGAATCCTGTGTCCCATTGACACCAGACTTCTGTTGCTCATTGTTCTGTTTGGGAGCGTCATTTCTGTTACTGGGTGATGCAGTAGTGTGTATCTCATGGACTTGTGCCTCAGTTCCAGTTTTTGGCTGTTACAAATGATGTCTTTTGGTGCACAATTGTACACACTTATGTTTAGCATATAAATGGATCTATATTGAATTTTTGTGAAAGGATATGCATATTTTTGACTTTTGTATTTTTGCCATTTTCCAAAGGATTTGGTGGATTTATAAAGTGTCTGAGAGATCTAGTTATTCCATATCCCTGCTAAAACATGGCACTGCTGATTCTTCTGTTTGTTTGTTGGAACCGTTCTGGTGGGTAAACTGAAACAGTTTTACCATTGAAATTGGACACCTTTGCCAAAGTATTTGTAAGCTGCAAAGTCACCAGAGAGTAGTAACATGAAGAAGCATCAAAGGAAATAGTGGAAGTGAATGGAGGTTATTAGATGCGAGTGAGGAGCACATGGGAGACCTGACTGTGGTTATGGGTAGGGCGTAAACAGTATGGCAGAGGACAAGCAGTAACTAGAACACGAACTGCTGCCAGTAGTGCCAGCAACTAAATTCATGACATAGAAATGGAGTCCAGTGCTGCGCTGCCATCTTGTTATTTTTCAAGAGAAACACAAATCCTGATTTTTTTAATCACATTTTCTGATTAGATTTTGGGCAACTACATTCAAGCACAAATGAGGGTCATTGTCCATATCCACCATGAAGCCTGTGAATTCCCCACTTTTTAGTAACTATTTTTTTCCTGACTTATTACTAGATCTAGGCTGACAGAATTGCTATTTAAATAACAGATGACCTCAGGGATAAATACCTACCCATTTTACTGTGGGCGCTGATACTTTTTCCTCCCTCCCTTTGCTTATTTCATTGCACAATTCATTTGGTTAAGTTTTACAGTTCAGCCTACTTGAAATGTTAAAATATAATGACATTGAATTTAATAGTTATTTAAAACTAGTTATATGTGTATAAAAAATATGTATTTTTTTCCCCTCAGGAAAAACATCTTTCTGTTAAGAGCAGAGTGACAAAATCAGTAGTTTAGAATTTAGAACTGAAACCTTGAAAGGGCTGCTGTCCTGACAATTTGTTTTTAAGTAATTAAGTCCAGAATTAGCAGTATGTTTTTAAATGTAAACATTCTTGAGAGGTATCACTCATAAATATCATAATTAATGTATAAATGATTACCAGGAAATTCGTTCATAAAAATAAATGTAATGAGCAGAAGTGCTCGGGGTGCTGTGAAGCTGTTATCAGGAAGGTAACTTTCTCATTCCCTCAAGGCTAAAGTCTATTTAATAATACAAGTTAAAACAGAGTGAAGTATGAAATGTCTACTGATAGTTTTAAAAGTTAACCAAGAACAAGTGATATGCTCGTCTAGAAAAAATGTAGCTTTTTTACTCCCTCAGGTCTAATAACATAACCTTATTTCACGTCAGATAGTTATAGCTAGAGAAAGAAGTTTTGATTATGTTTGACTAACATGTGTAATTAAAGTTTTTGGCAGGAGTGTTCTAAGAGTCATGGGATTCTAGGTCTGGAAATAAATCTGAATTCATTTGATCTAAAATGTGATAAGAATCTATTTTCAAATGTGATTTCTTTCTCTGAACAATAGGAGTTATCCATGGAGTCTGGAATTGATCCTGGCCAGGAATACGGACAAGATTATTACAGTTATGAGCATGGGTACATCTTCAGATTTTTTTTATCCAGTATCAGTATTTTTTTGTGAATAATAAGCTACTGAATCTTATTACTAGCACTTGTGTTATAAATGTCACTTCATCAGTTTCATCTTTGAAAAGGAATTACGTATCTACTTTTAGTTTCAGTCAAGTTTTATCCATTTTTCTACATTCAGATCTGGTTTGATGTTCCATGTTGATACTGACTACAACTTTAATGATGCAGTAAAATGATTCAAAATTATTTAAATGAGAAATAGAAATCAAACATATTTGCTCAATTCCTGAATTCACCATTTCGTGCATATGAGATGTTTATCTAACTAGTCAGGCTCAAGATTTTCCCAAGGGATTAAGAAGAAAACATATTTTAGAATCTAGTAATAAGCATTTTAAGTCACTATACACACACGTTAACTGATTTCTAAAGATACAGAAGAGGATTGCATACACCATTCCAGACCATGTTTGAAGCAGATCTTCACTGTAAGATAGAAACGTTATGTCCTGAATAAGCTATTTTTTTTTACAGAGAATCTATTTCCTGCTCTAAATTCTTCAACTAATTAAGGAACTATATCCCCTTCTCTAAGCAACAGTCTCTCCCAAAACTTAAATCTGAAATAACCTCTTTTTACAGTTGCTCTAGGATACCATCATGGCAAAAACCACTGGCCAACAGGTTGTAGTTCTTAGCTATGGTTTTGTAACTAGTTGACAAGGAGCATGATAGGCACTGTATAAATATATGCTGATTGAAGGATGAGAATAAAGAAGAAAAAAGATCAGTCATGGTTTCCAGGACCTCATGGAAACATGCTAAAGGCTGTAAGTTTCTGTTTCAGGTATGAAATGCCTCAGTATGGAAGCCGTCGCCGTCTGTTACCACCGGCTGGACCAGAGGAGTATGGGGAGGTAGTTGGTGAAGCCGAGGAGGAGTATGAGGAGGAAGAGGTAATGCCATAATGTTTAACCCTAGTTGAATAGCAGGCTGCAAAAAATTCCAAAAATTTTTCATCCTATTCACTTACTACTCATTTTCTGTAGAAATTTAATAACGCAGACCATTTCATTGCCCTGTTTATAGAAGGAAATTAATTGTTGTGAAAGTTTAATTTATTTCCTTCTATAAAATGTTAAATGCCTGAAATAAAGCCACAATAAAGTTTATATTTTCTAAAATCCTAAAAGTTAACATTATAATCAAATACATAAACACTATTCTGCAAAACGGTGGTTACTTTGGTAACCACATTGTCTGGCATACCTAAAAATCATGGAAAAGTACAGTTGCCAGACAGAAACAAAATATTACCGCCAATATGTTTAACAGAATTCTGTCATGTATGTCTTAATTAACATGAGTCACTTTGCCTTTAATATCTACTTGGAATGTTCATGTAAAACAAAAACAAATCAATGTCACTGTAGCTTTACCCCGTTTAAAACTGAGAAAATAGTCAACTGTCACATAATTTCATTAAAGAAACCATAGGGATAGAGGAGAGGTGATGATTACTTCTTTCTCCTTTGATCTAAAATCTAAAATAAACTCTGAATGAGAAAAAAAAAATTAGAAGGCCTTAGATTTTAGTACTGTATAGTATAAGCCAAAATAAAATACTTCTTCGTGATCACTTTGCATCCAAACGCAGTGGGGATGAATGGTGGAGAACTGGGTCTGCTTCTCCGAAACCAGTCATAACTCTGCAGAGTCATCCCTGCTTGACTTGGGTGCGACAGGGTCCTAGCCTAACCAGCCTCGAGCTGACGGTTCAATTGCCTTTTCGTGATTTTCAGGAAGAGGCAAAGAGAATTAGAAAACCCAAAGTTGAAGTTAGAGAGCCTAGTGAGGAGGAGGAAGTAGTGGTCACCATTGAGAAGCCACCGCCAGCTGAGCCCACGTACACAACGTGGAAGAGAGCCAGGATCTTCCCAATGATTTTCAAGAAAGTTCGAGGGCTCGCGGACAGAAGGGGCCTCTCTGAACTGGAGGGGGAAGAGTGGCAGAGACGCCTTGAGGAAGTGGATAAAGATTACCTGAAGCTCACTCTGGACCAAGAAGAAGCCACGGAAAGCACGGTGGAGTCGGAGGAGGAGTCCTCCAGCGACTACACGGAGTACAGTGAGGAAGAGTCCGAATTCAGTGAGTCAGAGACCACGGAAGAGGAGTCCGAGTCAGAGACCCCCTCGGAAGAGGAAGAGAGCTCGACTCCATCTTCAGAAGAGTCAGAGTCCACAGAGTCGGAAGGGGAGAAGGCCCGGAAAAACATCTTTCTGGCCAGAAGGCGGCCTGTGGTTGAGGAGGTCAAGCCGGTCAAAAGGAGAAGAGAGGAGCCCCCGGAAGAGCTGGAGGAAGAGCCAGCAGTGGAGGAGGAAGCAGGAGAGGAGACTGAGCTGGGCCCTGGAGAGGAGCCCACAGGCCTCGAGGTCCCCGAGGAGGAGGGCAGTGCAGAGTCTGTTTCAGTGGAGGCAGGTGGGGGCAGCGAGGAGGAGTCCGAGCCAGGCAGCAGTGTCAGCAGCAGCAGCGAAAGCCAGTCCGGAGGGCCCTGGGGCTACCAGGTGCCCGAGCGGGCCACCCACAAGAAAGCACCCTGGGAGCAGCCCCCGGGAGCCGGCTCTGAGGACGACAATACGGCACTCTGAGACGGGGCCCAGGAGGTGGGAGTTTGCCGTGGCGAGTGCTCTTGCGTGCGGTGCTTTCTGTGTGCTCTCTGCAGTGATGCTCCAAGGGAGGAATGTGACTGTGACCTCTCGCTGACCTAGGACTGGAAGCATGCCAGGAAGGGGAGCATATGTGCGCACCGAGTAGACTTGTACGTCAGAGCACATTAGGGTCAGACTGCCTCATCTTCCTCTGTTAGCCATCCCAAAGACGAGCCCTGAGTCCACAGTTGGTATCTGCCAGTGGGGTTTCTGTGAATGCACTGGGCATTACCAGGGATGCCCTGCCTGCTGGGATGGATTTCGGGAGTATATGGGCACGTTTTTATTTCATCTGTAGACAATAAATCATTAGGACAACACTGGCAACAACTGAGGCCTCTATAAAAGTCTACTTTTGCATGTGTGTACATTTCAGCTGGCAGAAGGATTGGTAAAAGAAAAATAAACTTGTAGAAATGTCCATTGTGTTCCAGTTGCTTACTAGAGGAAGTTTATAATCATTCATTTTCATTTTTGTGTATTACTGAATGATTCATGATGGGAAGATTCTTTCTTTCCAGGTCACATCTGTTGAAATAAAATGATCCAGAAAACCAGGATATTCCAAGTGAATACAAAAAGTTTGGCTAATAATGAAATGTTAATTAGAAATTAGAATGATGCAGCTTTAAAAAGTCCTTAAAATTTGGAAAAAGGAAGTATTGTATTAGTATAAACAGACTATACTAATACGGTGTGTTTTCTTCAATTTGACTTTGTAGAAGAACAGAGCAACTGTTAAACAATGGATCAGATCCTTATCTAAATTTAAGTAACACATACACTTTTCCCTTTCATGTAGAGTAGTAATCTGATCTAGAATACAAGTGCTTCCTAAAACGTCTGCTTCTTAACTGGGCAACCCCTTCTTCAGAAGTTAAGCTCTAAAACCAGTGGACAGTTGGCGGAAAAGAATACAAGGTCTCCTCACCTCTTCTGAGTTCTTTAACCTTTAATGCCTTTCTGTCAACAGTTTTGAATTTCGCAGACCTTGTCCCCTTTGCTCCTTTCATTCCTTTGACTCCCTGTGTTTTATTTTGGCAGTGGGCGAGAAAAGGAATGATCAAGTTAGTTGTGGATCGCGAGTACGAAACGAGCTCCACTGGCGAAGACAGTGCTCCGGAATGTCAGAGGAACCGTCTTCACCATTCTGGCACACACAGTAACATCAACGGCAACATCTACATTGCCCAGAACGGGTCCGTGGTGAGAACCCGCCGGGCCTGCCTCACCGATACCTTAAAAGCGACTTCTCCTGGGCGCCTGGGGAGGCACTTTAAGAAACTTGACAAGCTGGCAGTGACACACGAGGAGAGTGTTCCCCTGAACACATTATCAAAGGGGCCATTCCCTACTGAGAAGATGCACACGAGACCAACTCTGGTTACATTTGCCCCTTGCCCTGTGGGGACCGACGGTACCTCAGGGAAGCCACTGGGGTCCAGGCTGAAAAGCACAGTTGAACAGGAGTCCGTGGTTGACAGGAAGAACATCAAGGAGACTTTGGAATTCCAGAGTGACCACACGCACTCAGACGACGAGGAGCTTTGGATGGGCCCCTGGAACAACCTCCATATACCAATGACGAAACTGTGACCGGTTTTTAAAAAAAAAAAAAAAAAAAAGTTATTTTGATTTTTACTTCAGTTTTTAATAAACTGCGCTTTTTATCGTCACTGAAAAAATGATGTATGGGATTTATATCACGCACACAAGCTGAAACTTTGAACGACATGCTTTAAAGTTTAAAAAGACACAAATTTGCACTTGCCTTTGTATCAATTAATTGTTCTTCCCAGATAATCTTTTTGGACAGACTCTCGATTCCCTGAATGATCTATCATTTAAACTTACCATTTAGCTGTTTGGTTGCGTCTTGCCTTTTTTTTTTTCCCCCATTTTAATAAATGAGAAATAATTTACTAAGTAATCATTTATATTTGATTGATTAACCTAGATTACTCTTCATCTCTAGCTTCACGCAGTGTTTTTTGGTACATGTTGTGGATTTACTTTTCAAAAAAAATGGGGAAAATTAGAGGATTTTATAGGAAATGGGTTTATACAGTTGCTGTCTATACCATCCTGATTTTTTTAAAGATAGCAAATGTGAAAATCTGTAAATTACTTAGAATCATGAGCTTATTTTCCTTATTGTCTGATATAGTCACTCAGATTTTTACATATGCATCTGTTGACCTTCTAAACAACACTTGAAATCATATCTCTTTTATAATTATCACTCACAACTTTTCCTACTGCCCCCCCCACCACACACAAACACACACTTCATGAACACTCCATCCACACAAAACACAGGTGATTTAGTTTTGCCACCTGAAGTGAAATAATTATCTGGAGCATCACAGAAATCTCCCCCTCAGCTAAAGCTTACTGAGGTGGGAAAGGACCAAATTGTCAGTAATGCATCTAGAACCACAACTTCAGTATGAAAGATGAAGTCAGAGCAGAGAAGTCTCACATTAATGTCATCGGTCATGAATATTTTATAAAGTCGGTGTAAAGGAATTTGGCAGGGTCAAGAATTCATATAATAGGTGAAACACCTACAAAGGGTATAAATCCATAGCTTCAAGTGTATTATAGTATTATCACTTCTCCTCGGTCCAGCTTATTTATGGAATATTTTAATACCCATAATATTTATGTGCATAAAGTGCAGAACCAGAAAATGATTGCCCGGGCCTTTTTGTTTGCTTGTTTTTATCAAAGAACAGAATCTTGGTTTTTCACCACTGAACAAAGCACAGTGTTTCATCATTAACATAAATGAAAACCAAGTATCCTTTAAAAAAAAAAATAACAAAAAACCAAGCCCAAGATACTTGCCTTGTGTGTTGCGTATTCTCAAGATGTGAAAAGGATGACACAATATAAGAGAAAATTCAGAATTGTAGTGAATATGAGTTCATATGATATAGAGTTCCCCTTAAATTTTGCACACTATTGACAAAGTTAAGATTTCAATAAAATTCTCTCATGCATGCTTATTATATGGTTCAGAGAGACTGAATAAATGCACTTCTAATTTCTCTCTCACGTTTCATAGTTTAAAAATTGTTGATTATAATGCTATTTCTTTCTTTCCAAAGGGAATGAATTATATGTAACATGAACTTGCCAACTTACATTTTTTAATTTCAGGTTTCAAAAAGTGCTTGAGATCAAATGCAGGAACATCTCATTTATCTGGCATAATTGGAAATCAATGTCTTCTATTACCCTACCTGGAAAAACTACCAGCATTAACTGGAAAGAAATGTGGCATTCTAACATTAGCGTGTTAGAAATACAGAGTCTTGCTCATACCCCCAATCTACTTGGGGGTCTCAAGGCGCTTTGTACTCATATTAAATTTTGACAAAGAATGACCTGTACCACTCAACTCCAAAGCTTACTCCTTAAAGTACCAAACCAATTGTTTTTAGGATACCATATTTCGGTTAGAAGTTAGATTGCACATATTATATTTTCCTACTTGTTCAATCAGAGATCACTCACTACATTATTTCCTTCATGTCTGAGGGTTGTCTCACCTGGCATCCCATGATGTCACTTTGCAAGAGTTTTATCTCTCTTTCTCCCATTTCAGGCTGTGGTATTTAACTAATTTTGTCACTTCGCCACTCTCCAAAATTTATCTTCCAGTTTATTTCTAATTCCTGGTGCAAAAGTCTGTGTTTTTGTTTGTTTTGCTTCTTCTTGCAAAATTATTAGACCTGAGACAGAGATCAGGCATGTGGATTCAAACAAAATCTGGTGATTCACAGAAGCTTTTGGGGACTGCTATTGGGATCTGAGCACTGTTCAAGAGAGCTGAAGTCGGCAGAAGACTAATGTCTTGATAATAAGAGATTTCACTGTATTTTAAGGCTCACTTTTTATAAGGAAAAATCAAAATACCACAACCTACTTAGCAGACATATTTCTGCAATTTCTAGTTGACCGCTTCAGTAAAAACAATCATGAAGTTAACCTCTCCCTAAGTGAATGGAGATAGTATCAAGGTAAGCAGCATTTGCAAAGAGCAACCAAACCAAACATTTGGTCAGTATATTTTGAGGTAAAGTATACGCAGCAGCAAGAACAGTACCAACTAAATATATTAAGTCTGGACTGAATCAGTTACTTTGATAGGACTTACACTGTTCTAGAATAGTCTGACTCAGGATTAAAATTGTGGAGCCCAGGGGAGATGTCCAAGTAGTTTAAACTTAATACTTGACATAAATGATGTTTCTATGTAAATGCTTATAAAGAAATAGGTGGTTATTTTTCCTAGATAGGCATAGTGATTGTTGTTCTTAGTCCATACTGGCTTTCAATCAGGAAGAAGGAACGTGAGATACCAGCTGCTCAAGATGAGAACAAACTGCTAAGACTATTACTGCTAAACCTGCAGACTTCAGAAGATCATGTGGGCAGGGAGGGCCAGTGGGGGAAGAATGAGACCATAAAGTTAAGGTGACAGAACATTTGTGACCCTGGCCATCAGCTCACAGATGCTACCTTCTTGGCCCAGCCTTCTCGTTTTCCTTAATTATAGACTCTGAGAGTTGTCATAGAATCCTAACTGTAGGTTAGTCAAAAGGATCTTTTTAAATCCAGAAAAAAAAGACATTTGCCTTGAATTTCATATGTGATATGTCACTTGTGTTATCAGACCACATTGTTGTGTTTTGATTTGTTTTAGACCACATTGTGAACAGGGAGGTTGAAACACGTTATTTATCCTAAGTGGTTCTTCCAAAAAGGATAGTGACCACTATTAAATGACCATTAATCGCATTTGTATATCTAGCCAGAAAAAGAAAAAAAAAAAAAGAATAGTGATGCTTGAGGGAAGACATGTTCTTTCTTTTCTTTCGTGAACTTTGCTTTTTTCTTGTTCTGCTCCACTTTCTGCAATCTGTCCGCTAAGTGGGGCTTCTGTATACCACATCAGTTAATTCGTAAAATAGGCAGAAAGTGCTAATCTATTCTCAGGGCAGATGCCCACTGGTGCCTGCAAATAGTGATAGCCTGAGGGATAGGTTCCAAATAATATTGAGGACCTCTATTTTTATGGATAGTTTCTCCCTCTTCTCAAATGATACCATCAATTCCTTTGTTTTACTTGTCTCTCTCTTGTTTTTGCATTTGTGGACCTTGATCTTTATAACGATCTTTACTTTTTAGACTGGTATGTTTTCTTCTAACTGCAATTTACTTTAAATTTATGGTAAGTTAAGCACGTGTATGGAAGATTTGAACTTTGTCTATGGTTTGGGAAATTATCAACACATTCACTGCTTTCCAAACACCTATTTTTCCTTAACAAATATTACTTTACTGTATGAGGAATATGAATTAGAAATTTTCGGTTAAAATGCATTGTTACTCACTACACAATGTTTCAAAATAAATTTCCATTTGGAAAAAATTGTTTCTCATTATTCTGTCAGGTGGGGATAAAAATCAGTAACTATTCTCCCATTTATATGTTTAGTCTTTTCGGTTTGATAGCACAAGAAAAACCTGCTCTGCAGACTCTTTGAATGATGCAGAGAAAGGAAGCATCCTTTAAAACTCTCATCCTTTTTTTAGACATTTCAGTCATGTACACAAGTCTAAGAAGGATGGACACTGTGTTTCCTAAAATACTGGCCATCTATTTGTTTAGAAAACAATATAAATACTTAAACATGAAGGTGTTCATATACAATCAGTTACATTCTTAGAAATGCTAAATAGGAGGCACCTGGGGGACTTAGTCCATTCAGCCTCTGCCTTTGGCTCAGGTCATGATCCCTGAGTATTAGGACTGAATCCCACATCAGGGTCCTTGGCCAGGAGGGAGTCTGCTTTCCACTCGCCCTGCCCTCCCCCCAACCTGTGTTCCCTCTCTCTCTCTTTCAAATAAATAAAATATTAGAATAAATATATCAAAGAACATAGCTGACATAAAGTTACATTAGGTCTTAAACAGGAGAGAAGTCTTATATTTCAGAGATTTACAGTTTGTACACTTGTATATACATCTAATTATCCATCATCCACCTCTCTGCCTACAGGAAATATGCCATATTTCCCTATTAGAACTTTGTAATGCAGCTGATGATATAGTAATTTTAATTTCCTTTTATCTCAAACAATTAGGATTGGGAAGAATAATTTTTCTAAGACAACCATCATGAAAACAGAATCCCCAGTCCTTTGTCATTCTGGTGTCATATCACAGGTAGAATTCTATGTATCCCTATATTTCCAGGGCCCACACACCCTACATAAACAATAGCCATTAAGGAAAATATTGCGTGAGTTCATTCTTGCCATCAATGTGTAACTTCGTGCATGTCATTTTACAATTTTCCCCCTTCATTGGAACATGGCACTAATAACATTCACTTCAACTGAGAGATAAAATCAAATATTTTAATCTGTACCTACTTGGCCATTTCTATAATGTGGCTATATTTACAGAGCAGAAGATTAGACAACCTCCTTTGCATTTTTCTCCACAAAAGCCTTCTAATGTTTTACTGGCTAAATGCAGGTATACATTTTATTGATCTAGTCCACAGAGTAGCTATTCTAAGTTACAGGTATAGGTCTTCAAAGAGAAAAGAAATTTATAGAACTTTTCCCCTGGGCTTGGGCTTCTATATAATTTTCTATATAATTTAAAAAAAGAAGCACCTGTCAAGAGAGTAAATGCACGTGTGGGGCTACTGAGAAGTCTCAACCAAAACCTGCTTCATTTTCATCTAAACACTTTAACCTTAAATGCTCTTTCATGAAATCACTGAATTAAGACTGGTTCTTTTGAATTTGATGTGAAACAGAAGGTTTTTATAAAAATCTGGCCTCTAACCCTAATTTCAACATCACGATTTACATAAAAGAGCATACTGACAAAAAATGGTCTGGAAATTTCAGTAACTGTGATTCTGTGTCCCTTTGCTACCTACTTGCCAGGAGATTTCTTTACCTCTGGCATCTCCTATAAAGAATTCTTATCTCTCAAACCCTATAAAAATATTCATAGGACAAGGAGGAGAAAAGAAATTTTAGCTAGCTTTTAAATAAAAAGATAGACAAATATATGTAGCTACAGATGGGACAGAGAATGTAAATGATACCTATGTAAATGTTGGATAAACATAAAAATGGTATGAGCCCATGTTCACATATTTAAATCGACTTTAGTTACACAGACATATTTAAATTCATATAAATAAAACAACACATTCACCCAAATACTACTTTTACTGACTCTCACATGTCACCTAATTTTATTTATAGTATTAAACTCACCATCAATATCCATCAGTGTGTGTTTTCTCCATAGGGACAGGTATTTGTGCTTATAATATTAAGACAGTTATTTTTTAGATGGTGTGCGAAGGGGCAACTAGAAATATATACTCCTGATACAACAAATATTTGCCTTTTAAAAGTGGCTCATATATACTGTATGCCTTTTCAAACTAACCCTTAAAGGCTTATTCATGCCAGCATGTATAACTGAGATATCACAGCTGCTATAACCTGCTTGGTGAGCAATAAGCATAGGCTACAAACAGTATCTAAAAAGCATTATTAGATTTCTATCAGGTCCTGGCTACCACCCAGACACAGATTTATCTGAAGAACCACCAATCTTTATTTTAGTGCTGAAATAATTTGGACCCTAAACTACCAACACATTACTATCTAGTCAATATTCCAACGTGCATATCAGTCAGTTTCCCAATGTTGCTTAAAGAATACATTTTGGGGAGCGAGAAGCAAGATGGTGGACAAGTAGGAGACCTAAATTTTGTTGGATCCCAGGAACTCAGCTAGATAATTATCAAACAATTTTGAACACCTACAAACTGAACAGGAGATCAAAGAAAAGGATAGCAGCAATTCTATGAATAGAAAAGTGACCACCTTCTGGAGGGTAGGACATGCGGAGAAGTAAATCTGAAACAATATATGGAAATATACACCGTGGGGGGAGGGAGCCTCCGTCAGCCGGCTCCAGAAAAGGGATAGAGCAGTGAATCAGAACTTTTAGAAGTCTACTCCACTGAGGAACAATGGTCCAGAGGCTAATTGGGGGTGGGGAGGGTAGCCTTTATGGGGACAGTGTGGTCTCAGGCCCTTGGGGTCACAGAAAGACTGGGAGTGTCTGAGTGTGGCAGAGATCCCAGATATCAGAGCGGGGAAGCCGGCTGCAGAAATGAAGGTGAGGAAGGGGCTCTCAACTCAGGGTTGCTATAACCATGGCCCACAGCCCAGGTGGGCTACTCCAAGGACCCAACAAGTGGCAGAACCAGGAATAGCCCCCTTCCTCCCCCAGGAGGAGCAATGCAGCAGCATGTGACAGGAATCTGCTGGGTCTGGAGACTCCAAACAGAGCCATGCACCAGAGAAAGAAATGCTCGGCACAGGCCTGGTGAGCTCCGAGTGTGGCCAGAGACCAAGGAGACAGGAGTGACTGACAGTTTTTCTCTGAGGGTGCACTGAGGAGTGGGGCCTCAAGCTCTTGGCTGCTATGGGCCAGAGATTGGGAGGCCTCCCTTTTCATTCTCCTCCTCCAAAGCTAAATGGAAAGCATTCAGGAAACAAAAACTATTGAGAGTAAACCCGAGCAGATTACTTAGCCCGGCCCCTGGCAAGAGTGGTGCAATTCCACCTCGGGCAAAGACATTTGAGAATCACTGCAACAGGCCCCCTCCCCCCAGAAGATCACCAATAACATCCAGCCAAGACCAAGTTCACGAATCAACAAGAACAGGGGAACTCCAGAGCTGATGAAATACAGAGCATAGAATTTATGGCTTTTCTCTCCTGATTCTTTAGTCTTTCAAAGTTAATTTTTTTCAACTTTCTTTTTCTCTTTTTCTATTTTTTGGGAGGATTTTTCTTCTATCCTTGCTCAAGCAACATCTTATTAATTCCTTTATTAAAATTATTTCTTAATTTTCATTTTTACAGTCATATCCTATCCACTATATTTAACTATATATATATTACTCTTTAAAATTTTGGTTACAGTTTCTTTTAACAGGTCAAAATATACCAGAAATGTAATGTATGGCTTTGTTCTAGTTTCCCACTTGATCACATTCTCTGTTTGGGGTTTGTGTATGTGTGTGTGCATGTGTGTGTGTGTTTTATTTGTGTGTGTGTGTTTTATTTTTTTCCTTTTTGAACCAACTTATCAATTTCATTTTTACAATCTTTCTTTAATTTCCATCTTTAACAGTCGTGCTCTATCCCTTCATCATATTTTCCCTTCATCATGTTTACCCTTATTTTTGTATATATATTTAAGTATTTCTTTCTTTAAAATTTTGGGAGGCAGTTTTTTCTAACAGACCAGATACACCCAAAATCAAGTGTGTGGTTCTGTTCTATTCATCAGCCTAATATATATTTTTTTCCTTCCTCCCAGTCCCCCAGCAGGTTTCAGGTCTCTTCTGATTCATTTAGTGTATATTTCTCTGGGTCACTGTTACCCTTTTAGAATTTTGTTCTCTCATTTATCTATTCTTCTCTGGAAAAAATGACAAAATAGAAAAACTCACCTCAAGAAAAAAAAAAAAAAAAGAAAGAAAGAACAGGAGGAAGTACTGACTGCCAGGGACCTAATCAATATGGACATTAGTAAGATGTCAGAGCTAGAGTTCAGAATAATGATTAAAAAGATACTAGCTGGGCTTGAAAAAAAGCACAGAAGACACTAGAGACTCCCTTTCCAGAGAACTAAAATCTAACCAAATTGAAATTTTGAAAAGACCCTTAATGAGGTGCAATAAAAAATGGAGGATCCAACTGCTAGGATAAATGAGGCAGAAGAGAGAAGTAGCGACAACGACCAAATGATAGAGAATAATGAAACTGACAAAGAGAGAAATAAACAACTGCTGAGTCACAAGGGAAGAATTCAAGATATAAGTGATACCATAAAGTAAAACAATATTAGAATAATTGGGATCCCAGAAGAAAAGGGGGGGCAGAAAGTACATCGGAGCAAAATTGTAGCAGAGAACTCCCCTAATTTGGGGAGGGAAATGGGCATCAAAATCCAGGAGGCTCAGAGAACCCCCTCAAAATCAATTAAAATAGGCCAACACCCTCTCATCTAATAGTGAAACTTACAAATTTCAGGGACAAAGAGAAAATCCTGAGAGCAACTTGGGACAAGATGTCTGTAACCTACAACAATAGAAACATTAGATTGGAAGAAGACTTATCCACAGAGACCTGGCAGGCCAGAAAAGACTGGCATGATATATTCATGAAAAAATATGCATCCAAGAATACTATATCCAGCTAGGCTGTCATTGATAATAGAAGGAGGGATCAAAAGCTTCCAGGACAAACAGAAACTAAAAGAATTTGCAAACGCCACACCAGGTCTACAGGAAGTATTGAAAGGGGTCTTCTAAGCAAAGGAAGAGCCTTAAAATAACATAGACCAGAAAGGAAAGCGATAATATACAGTCACAGTCACCTTACCGGCAATGCAGTAGTACTAAATTTCTATCTTTTAATAGTTACCCTGAATGTAAATGGGCTAAATGTCCCAATCAAAAGACACAGGGTATCAGAATGAATAAAAAAAACAAGACCCATAGATATGATGTCTACAGGAGGAGTCTCATTTTAGACCCAAAGACACCTCCAGATTGAAAGTGAGGGGGTAGAAAACCATATATCATGGTAATGGACATCAAAAGAAACCTGGGGTGGCAATCCATTTATCAGATAAATCAGACTTTAAGCCAAACACTGTACTAAGACATGAGAAAGGACACCATATCATACTTAAAGGGTCTATACAACAAGGTGATCTAATAATTTTAAATATTGCTCAGCCAATTGCTCAGCCAATGATACAAACCAATTAATAACAAATAACAAAATCAAAGAAACACATAGACAATAATACAATAATACTAGGGGACTCTAACACTCCCTTCATGGATGTGGACAGATCATCTAAGCAAAACATCAACAAGGAAATAAAGGCTTTAAATGACACACTGGACCAGATGGACATCACAGATATACTCACAACATTCCATCCCAAAGCAACAATGTGTACACATTCTTCTCTAATGCACATGGAACATTCTCCAGAATAGATCACATCCTGGGACACAAATCAGGTATCAACCAGTACCAAAAGATTGGGATCATTCCCTACAAGTTTTCAGACCACAATGCTCTGATGCTAAAACTCAATCACAGGAGGAAATTTGGAAAGAACTCAAATATATGGAGGTTACAGAGCACCCTAGTAAAGAATGAATGGGTCAATCAGGAAATTAAAGAAGAATTGAAAAAAATCCATGGAAACAAATGAAAATGAAAACATTTGTTTTCAAAACAAATGTTCAAAGTGTTCAAAATCTTTGGACACAGGAAAGGAAGTTCTGAGAGGAAAGTATATTGCAATAGAGGCTTTTCTCAAAAAACAAGAAAGATCTCAAATATACAACCTAACTCTACACACAGATCTGGAGAAAGAACAACAAAAAGCCTAAACCCAGGAGGAGAAGAGAAATCATAAAGATCAGAGAAGAAATCAACTAAATAGAAACAAAAAGAACAGTAGAAAAGATCAAGAAATCTCAGAGCCAGTTCTTTGAAAGAATTAAAAGATTGATAAGCCCATGACCAGACTTCTCAGAAAGAAAAGAGAAAGTACCCAAATTAATAAAATCATGAATGAAACAGGAGAGATCACAACCAACACCAAAGAAACACAAACAATTATAAGAACATATTATGAGCTACTATATGCCAACAAATTAGATAATCTGGAAGACATGAATGCATTTCTAGAGATGTATAAACTACCAAAACTGAACCAGGATGAAATAGAAAGCCCAAACAGACCCATAACCAGTAAGGATATTGAGGAAGTAATAAAAAAAATCTCCCAACAAACAAGAGCCCAGGGCCAGATGGCTTCCCAGGGGAATTCTACCAAACATGTAAAGAATTAATACCTATTCTCCTGAAACTGTTCCATAAAATAGAAATGGAAGGAAAACTTCCAAACTCATTTTACAGCATCACCTTGATCCCAAAACCAGACAAAGACCCCATCAAAAAGGAGAAATACAGGGGCACCTGGGTGGCTCAGTAGGTTAAGCCGCTGCCTTCGGCTCAGGTCATGATCTCAGGGTGCTGGGATCGAGTCCCGCATTGGGCTCTCTGCTCAGCAGGGAGCCTGCTTCCTCCTCTCTCTCTGCCTTCCTCTCTGCCTACTTGTGATCTCTCTCTGTCGAATAAATAAATAAAATCTTTAAAAAAAAAAAAAAAAGGAGAAATACAGACCAATATCCTTGATGAACACAGATGCAAGAATTCTCACCCAAATACTAGGCAACAGGATCCAACAGTACATTAAAAGGATTGTTCTCCACGCCCAAGAGGGATTGATCCTGGGCTGCGAGGTTGGTTCAACATCTGATTAAAACTCTTCACAGTGTAGGCATAGAGGGAACATACTTCGATAGCATAAAAGCCATCCTATGAAAAGCTCATAGAAAATATCATTCTCAATGGGGCAAAACTGAGAGATTTTTGCCTAAAGTCAGGAACATGGCAGGGGTGTCCATTTCACAACTGCTGTTCAGCATAGTACTAGAAGTCCTCACCTTGGCAATCAGACAACAAAAAGCAATAAAATGCATCCACATCAGCAAATAAGCAGTCAAACTCACACTTTGCAGATGATAGGATACTTTATGTGGAAAACTCGGAAGGCTCCACCCCCAAAATGCTAGAACTCATACAAGAATTCAGTAAAGTGTCAGGATATAAAATCAATGCACAAAAATCAGTTGCATTTATATACACCAACAATAAAACAGAAGAAAGAGAAATTAAGGAGTCAATCCTGTGTACAACTGCACCCAAAACCATAAGATATCTTGGAATAAACCTAACCAAAGAGGTTAAGGATCTGTACTCAGAAAACTATAAAACACTCATGAAAGAAATGGAGAAAGACACAAATAAATGGAAAAACATTCCATGCTCATGGATTGGAAGAACAAATATTGTGAAAATGTCTATGCTACTTAGAGCAATATACACATGTAATGCAATCCTTATCAAAATACCATCAACTTTTTTTAAAGAAATGGAACAAATAATTATAAAATTTGTAATGGAACCAGAAAAAATAATAAAAATAAAAAGACCCTGAATAACTAGAGTAATGTTGAAAAAGAAAACCAAAGCTGGTGGCATCACAATTCTGGACTTCAAGCAATATTACAAAGCTGTAATTCTCAAGACAGCATGGTACTGGCACAGAAACAGACACGTACATCAATGGAACAGAATAGAGAGCCCAGAAGTGGACCCTCAACTCTATGGTCAACAAATTTTCAATAATGCAGGAAAGAATGTCCAGTGTGGGAGGGGCAGTCTTTTCAACAAATGGTGTTGGGAAAATTGGACAGCCTCATGCAGAAGAATGAAACTGGACCATTTCCTTACACCACACACACAAAAAAAAGTCTCAAAATGGATGAAAGACTTCAATGTGAGATAGGAATCCATCAAAATCCTCAAGAAGAACACAGGCAGCAACCTCTTTGACCTCAACCACATCACCTTCTTTCTGGACACATCACTGAAAGCAAGGGAAGCAAGGGCAAATATGAAATATGAAATACTGAGACTTCAACAAGATAAAAACCTTCTGCACAGCAAAGGAAACAATAAACAAAACCAAAATACAACTGGTAGAATGAGGAAGATATTTGCAAATGACATACCAGATAAAGGGCTAGTATCCAAAATCTAAAAAGAACTTATCAAACTCAACACCCAAGGAACACATAATCCAATCAAGAAGTGGGCAGAAGACATGTACAGACATTTCTGCAAACAAGACATCCACATGGCCAACAGACCACATGAAAAAGTACTCCATATCACTCAACATCAGAGAAATACAAATCAAAACCCCAATGAGATACCACCTCACACCACTCAGAATGGCTAAAATTAACCAGTCAGTAAATGACAGTTGGCAAGGATGTGCAGAAAGGGGAACCCTTCTACACTGTTGGTAGGAATGCAAGCTGGGGAAGCCACTCTGGAAAACAGTATGGAGGTTCCTCAAAAAGTTGAAAACAGGGGTGCTGGGTGGCTCAGTGGGTTAAGCCGCTGCCTTCGGCTCAGGTCATGATCTCAGGGTCCTGGGATCGAGTCCCGCATTGGGCTCTCTGCTCAGCAGGGAGCCTGCTTCCTTCTCTCTCTGCCTACTTGTGATCTCTCTCTCTCTGTCAAATAAATAAATAAATAAAATTAAAAAAAAAAAGTTGAAAACAGAACTACCCTAAGACCCAGCAATCACACTACTGGGTGTTTACCCTAAAGATACAAATGTAGAGATCTGAAGGGTACATGCACCTGAATGTTTATAGCAATAGTATTATGCATCCATCAAAAATGAAATCTTGCCATCTGCAATGATATGGATGGAACAAGAGGGTATTATGCTGAGTGAAATAAGTCAATCAGAGAAAGACAATTATCATATCATCTCACTTATATGAGAGAAACAAGACTGAGGATAATAAGGGAAGTTAGGGGAAAATAAACAAGATGAAACCAGAGAGGGAAACAAACCATAAGAGACTCTTAATCTCAGGAAACAAACTGAGGGTTGCTGGAGGAGAGGAAGGTGGGAGGGATGGGGTGTCTGGGGGATGGACACTGGGGAGGGTATGTGCTATGGTGAGTGCTGTGTATTGTATAAGACTGATGAATCATAGACTTGTACCCCTGAAACAAATTATACATATATGTTAATTTAAAAAAATACATTTTGGCTCTAGTCATTCCCCGGTTACTATTTTCTATTGGTCACATCACAGAATCTCTGGTTTGGCTTCCATAACTATGAAATGAGTTTGTCCAGAAGAGTCTTGGGGCCACTCTGAGTTGAAGTTGAACTCATGGAATGGCATTACCTAGAACGGAGGAAGTCTGACTGTGCCCAGACCCCCCATGTTATGTCTTTACAGCCCATTTCACAACAGAAAGTTGTCATGGTGATTTACAAAAATGCAGAGACTACAAGAGGTGGAATAAGGTTGAACGAATGAGACAAACGGGAATAAAGATGAGACAAGAGTGAATCCAGTGGTTTGATCAGCACCCAGACCTATGTGCCCCATGGTCCTACACATTAGTTATTCTGGCCACTAATTTAGCCCTAATCTTCCCCAGCTGTCCGACCAAAAAGGGAAGTAGAATTCGTTACATGATTTACAATGAACATAAAGTTAAAAAACAATTATTAGAGATAAGTCAGCTTTGCTTGTTGCCAAGACCTGAGAGAAATTTGTCCTAAGGGTCTTTAGAAAAACTCTGCTGTATGATATACTGGCTTAGTTGTCGGCATTCACATCTCATTTCTGTAGGTCTTGACTTTCTCTTGCCCAGCTCACAAACATCAGTCTTCCTTCCAAGAAGTCTTCAAGTGTTTAGGTCACTGATTATTCCCCCTGTTATCAGCGTTTCCTACAGTGATTACTGAAAGCGTAGATTGCTAGAATATTTCCAACTTCCTTCCACTAGCATTCTGTCTTGCCCACAGATATATATTAATCCCACTTTAATTAAGTCATTAATCAAAGCTGGGTTGTAAAGGTCTGCAATTTCCATGACTCTGCAGCTGTGCTCTCCGCTGACAATGGCCTATGTAAATGCAGACCTATTTCTTCATTTCTTCAGAACATAGACTTTTTCTCCTCTTGAATCTTGAGTTTAAGGAAACTTTTTTTAGACAAATGAAATGAGCTCTTATAAATAGGTAGAAATATGAGGAATATGCCATCCCCTTAATTGCTGTACTCATTTAGCTTAATTATGTCCACTATATTAATTAGTGTTTCATATTCATATATTTCAACAAGAACGGATGCAAGTAGCATTATTTATATAATCTTATAAATTAGTTCTCTAAAAAAAATAAAAATAAAAATGGCTCATTGTGTTTTCAGATTCCTGTCACAATCACGTACTGATGGCTTCATAACCAGCTTGCCAAATCCTGCCTCAACCTTGGCCTCACTGGCCTGGAGGGACTACTTTGCATGGTTTGTGCTAGAGCAATTAATAACAGCACCTACTTGCTCTCTCCAAAAAAGTAGCAGACACTGTTTCTGGAAGCCAAGAAAGGCTTTACAGAAGGACATGCCAGAAGGAGAACAACAAAGGAACAATTAGACAAGTCTCCGCCATCTGTGGGGGAGGAGAGACCACGAGAGGACTGGAGGATGCCAGTCAAGCAGCAGGACCATTTTGTGCCAAAGCCAGAAATGTAAGAAATTTAAATTATATATTCAGAAAAGGACCAATAATTCCATTTCACATGTTAATGAAATGCAAGGGAGTGTGGTAGGGTCAGAAAAGGTAAACTGAGCCTGTGTTTCAGGCAGGAGCTAGACAATCAAAGAACCTATTTTCATCTTCTATCACAGACAAATGGCCAACCACTTAAAACAACCTCACAGGACAGAAGATCACTCTAGATCTAGATGAAGGGGAAGATTCCTAAGGAAAAGATTGAGTAAGAAAAAGAGAAAACACCTCAGCCAGAAGGCCTGGATTCAAACCTCAGGGTGCTGATGAATGTACTCTAATGGGCCCAAGAACCGGGGACACGTTATCACTCTCCCACTTCCCACGTGCCTGTTTAGGTTAGCATCACCTGCTCTTATAATGTGGATTTCATCCCAGATCCTCTCATTCGTTCTTCTCTCTAGTGGAGAAGCCACCATTTAACATAAAGCTTGATTCTTGCCCCAGGTGGCTCTGTCTGTTTTGCCAAGGGGCCTTGCTGTGGCTCATTCCTGATGAACAGTTTTATCAGATTTTGAACCCCTTCCGGGGGCTCTGAATGGAATGGCTCCACTACTAACACGTTTCAGGTTACCATGCTACTTCTCTAGCCCATTCAGTCTATTACAACACTGCAGGCTGGAACTCATCTCTCACATTCCTGCTTCTGGACCATTTAGTCTTGAGAATGAAGCACTAGTCCTCACAAAGGCTGTCCCACACTCAAGGAATTCAATGGGCCTTCCATGTCTCCTCCCACCCACACACATCTGGAGTTGTTGCACATAGTAGGATGGAAACCTCAAAAATCAACTCACAAGGATTTCTAATTCTTCCTTCCTCACCCCTCCCTGCTCTACACACCTCAGTGACAAAGTTCAGTCACTCCATGTGGCTATCTTCCCAAAAGGGTCATCTCTTCTTGGCTGCCTTCTGAATAATGAACAGAACAAGAGGTAGGGGGAGGGCTACATAAACTACTTTAAATTTTGAGGTTTTTGCCTTGACAACTCAGCCCTATTTTTTTCTTACCTGTAAAAGTAACCACAGCCAAGGCCGGCTGTATGCCCTCTGAGCAGCAAGACGACCAAAGGAGCCAGACAGATTCAAATATTATAATGATCCAGACATCTGGATTAAAAACACATGATGCCTCTAGCACTTGACACTCACAGTTGAAAGGCTTGGGTGCAAAAAGTGAGCACAGAAGAGGTAAAATTATAGGCAGCAGAATGAGCCACGCCAACAGCACAGCAGTGGACGAGGGGCATCACCCCGAGTTCCTGGGTCCTGGGATGGGAATGAGAGCCCTGGGAGGGACACGCAGCCTAAAACAAGCTGCAGCTACATCTGGGATTCTGGCTGTCAACCCTCCCCACGTGCCCTAAAACAGGATAGTGCACGTGGACATAACCGGCCCTAAGTCATTCTGCTCTTCCAGAAAGCCACCATGAGAACTACACCTTAACTTTGTGATGAGAATATGTACATTTCTTCACTAAACCACTGTGATCATGGTCCAAATAAGGTTGTACAACAAATCTCAGAGTTCTCTGTGCCCTTTTCGGTTATGTGTTTTTCTATGGGACACAAATTACCTCCGTTAGGACTGAGGTTCATTTTGGCCCATTTATTGCCCCAAAGTTTAGCAGGTCGATACAAAATTTTGCCAGGTCACGGTAAGTAATGGCCTCACCTTGGACTGCCTCTTGGCTATCTAGCATGGGAATTACTGATCCCCTCTAGGACTTAACCATAGTCAGCTGTGACTGGTACCCTGGGGCCATAATTTCGGGCAAAGATTGGCTTTATAATTCATGGAATATTGTTGATAATTGCCTTAATTAAGTGCTTATGACATTTATTTCTGGCCTCTGTCAGTCAGATTAATTAAATGGCCAGCAGAGTGGCACACTTCTAGAATTTTCAAATTCAGTGAAGAACACATCAGGCGGGGTGCCTGGGTGGCTCAGTGGGTTAAAGCCTCTGCCTTAGGCTCAGGTCATGATCCCAGGGACCTGGGATCAAGCCCTGCATCAGGCTCTCTGTTCAACGTGGAGCCTGCTTCCCCCCAACCTGCCTCTCTGCCTACCTGTGATCTCTCTGTCAAATAAATAAATAAAAATCTAAAAAAAACCAAAAAACAAAAAACCACATCAGGCACAAGGTGTGGATGGCTGATAAAGGAAAGCCACAAGATTCAGAAGCATCCCTTAAAGTTGCTCAGTGCAAACACAACACTGAGAAATGGAAATGAGGAAAGAGCCATGAGACCTTGAAGTCCCCCAGTTTCACCCTCAGGGTGTTTTTGTTCCAGTGAACACCTTTGTTTCGCTGAGACACCTCCCTGTGTAAATGGCTTCCCCCAGAACCCAAGAGGGCAGTTGATAGCAAGTTTCAAATGGTAGATTTCTAGTCCCTTTTGCCACTGTGCCCTCACAGTATCTTCTGCGCCATTAGGGAACCCAGGTCATACCTTCTCCAACATGATCTGGATCATCAGGTCTGGAGGAGGGGGTCTCCCATTATATATAAAACATGTATAAAATATTTTATGTTCTATAATTATATATGTAAATATATATTTATAATTATAATTCTATAATTATATATAATATAAATATATATTATACATATATAAATATATTCTGAAGGGAAATGTGTATATATATTCTGCAGAGAAAAAGTCTGATGGTATATTTCTACTTTAATATTTACATTTACATTTATATTTACATTTCTTTTATGTTATGTGTGGTAATCAGAATTCTTGAGGTTTTTTATTGTGGCCAATTATCTGAATAACAAACAAAAGAGGACTAGTTGTTCATTTTTTTTAAAGATTTTATCTATTTATTTGAGAGAGAGAGAGAGAGCATGAGCAGAGGTGGAGGGCAGAGGGAGAGGGAGAAGCAACCTCCCCACAGAAGGCAGATGTGTGTAATTTTATTCATCATAGTTATCTTTAGACAAAAGGTGCTAATGGGTGCCCTAGGGAACACTGTTTTGGAAATGGATCTGTTTAATATTCTAATAAGTGATCTGGAAGATAAAAGAATATGGCCTTTAATGAAATATCTAGCAAGACTATTTTGAAAGGTGCTAAACACACCAAAAGAAGCAGATAAACTAGGGGCACCTGGGTAGATCAGACGATTAAACGACTGACTCTTGATTTCAGCTCAAGTCATGATCTCAGTGTCCTGAGACTGACCCCTGTGATGGACTCTGCTCTCAGTGGGGAGTCTGTTTGAGAGTCTCTCTCACAGCCCCTCTCCCCCACTTGCACAGGCACATGCTCTCTCTAAAACAAATAAGTAAAATCATTCAAAAAAGTAACTTATAAAAACATGGACAACTGAAACAAGTTCATATTTTGCACAAAAAGAAATAAGTCAAGGCAGTCTAAACCAAATGAAAATAATGTTCCCTCCTAGCAAAAGGGACAATCAGATTGGGAGAGAAACTGCCACACTTAATGGGAAGTGCTACGATTTGATGCTAATATTTTCATTTTTTGAAGTCTGTAGATTTATATGCTTGCAACAGCAAATGACATTTTTTGGTTGAAGGCCTGACAGCATCTTTCCTAATACAAAATAAGAATAACTTATCTTTATTCTTTTACTGGGCTCACTGGTTTATAGGGTGAGCCCATCACCCTTCTCCCCAACAGCAGCATCTGAGAATTCTGATTCTCTACATCCTCCAAAATTTGATTTTATTCAAATTTCTAAAGTTTTGTCAGGGGACGCCTGGGTGGCTCAGTTGGTTAAGCAGCTGCCTTCGGCTCAGGTCATGATCCCAGCGTCCTGGGATCGAGTCCCACATCGGGCTCCTTGCTCCGCAGGGAGCCTGCTTCTCCCTCTGACTCTGCCTTCCACTCTGTCTGCCTATGCTCGCTCTCGCTCGCTGTCTCTCTGACAAATAAAAATAAAATAAAATCTTTTAAATAAATAAATAAATAAATAAATAAATAAAAAATAAAGTTTTGTCAGGCTCACAGGAGATGAAAATATCTCATGGCTTTAAATTACATTTCCCTCTTTATTAATGAGAATGAACATTTTTTCATGTGCTCACTGGGCATTTACATAACTTCATTTATGGCTTCCCTGCTTGTGTACTTTGCTCGTCTTTATGTTAGGTTTCTCCTTTTATTTCCAAAAAGAAATTCTACATGTTAAGAATGTGAAATTTTGTCATGTGTTATAAATACCTATTCTGATGTACAGTGTACATTTTGATTTTTCTTAGAGTCTTATCAGACAATTTAAAAAACGTAATTGTTAAATATATTTACTTCCCCTTTAATGCTTTTTGTCTTTGTTTAAGAAGGTTCCTCCATGCTTAAATCAAATAATATTTTATTCTAGTCTTAAAAAGATATTAGTAATACAACACCTGAAATTTATTTATTTTTCTGTATGTGTCTGTAGCTATTTATAAGCAAGGGAGACACAAAAGTCATTCACTGTGGCCTGAAGGGAAGAATATCAACTGTGGTCGAAAGACCAGGGTCTAGTCGTAGGCTCTGCCTTCACTATGAGCTCAGGTGACATTCTTGATTTCCTGGAGTCTTAGTTTCTAGATTTTTTTAAAAGGGATTAGTCCTATATACTGCCAAACAGAGCTTATCCCTAGGATACATACAAGGTGCTCCTGGAATGCGTTTATTATGGGTTTTTCATCTATAAAACAAGTTGAATCACTCTCATGAGCCTGTTCTACTCTCTGTACCTGGTCTCATGAGATCCTTCAAAAGGAATGAGGTGCTGGGAAGAGACTGCCATGCTTGTAAATCCCAGAGCTCTCTGGGACAGCTGGTCATTCACACTGATGGGGAGGAGAAAGGATCAGAGTGTTCCCTGAAAATCACAGAGTCCCTACCCATCTGGGTTCTGATTCAAGCTCAAGGTTTCCTGCTGGAAAGTCAGTGCCTGACTTACAATTAACAAAAACAAAATAAAACAAAACACTAGTTATCCCTTTAAAGCAGAGCCTGATCTCATTAAATATTTATTGACACTAATGACAAATTTGTAAAACAGTTTCAAATCTCTCTGAGTGAGGCTAGTGGGTTACCAATAGAAAGAGAATGGATTTTTGCTTTAAATATGCTCTAGTTAGTGACTCAAGGTAAGTTGTTATCAGTGAGGCAGAAGATATTCAAAATGCATTGCAACTGCAAAGCTGAAATAATTGTATCACACATATTTAATATTTAACATGATGATACTTTATCATTTTATCAGTGTCATATATAGAGCTCATTACAGAGGGAGTTGTACTTGGATATTTTTAAAAGATTACCAGAGTTCACCATTAATTAGTTAATATGTTCCAGGTCCCGCCTCAGTTCCCTTCACACAATTATCCTCATAAATTAGCAGGAAAAACTTGGCTTTTTGTCATGGGTCTGATTCAAAGGTCTGTCATTATTAGCCAGGAAAATTGGGTCCAATGACCAAGCATTGTGAAATGGAGATAATTTTTTTTAAAGGCTTTTGGCATTAAGTGTGGGGACCTGTGGTAGCCAGAATGAAGCACATCACACTCAGAACAATGGAGGGCGGCTTCCGGAAGGAGATCGTAGAGACAGGCCCTCAGGGGCTGCAGAGTCACGCCAGGACCTCACCGTCCATGCGGAGGTGTGGCTACAAGCTCTGGGGTGCCAGCGCCTGGGTGCTGCTGGACAGCTGGAGCCACAGCCATCGGATGCAGGCGAGTGTAACGGGGACACGGAGCAGGATCACAAAGGGCCAACGAGCGAAAGCTGCACTAGAAAATATGAATGACGCTTATGATTTCACGAAATACATTTACTTTTGACACCGTGGACGGTTCCTGAAAACTAATGGCTCAAGTGCAGTGAAGAGAAAAAATTCCGTTAATAGGCTTTTTTAAACTCGACTTTGATAGTCAAACACGGGCTTCTGATTAATTTGGAGGGGTCTCATGATATGCTTATCTGCCTGTGTTTCGCTGTGCTGGTTTCTGCATTCCTATTCGGTTTCCAGACAAGTTATTTGATCTCACAGAATCATCCCCTAGGACTCCCTCCCTCTAGTCACAATTCTCCTGCGTGAGAGAGTTCCTAAAAACCACAGTAACTGACTTCTTATTTTAAAAATGATTTGTACTTCCAAAAATACAAAAATTTTAGTATCGGTTTGGTGTGACTAAGAACCCTTCCTTTAAGAAACTCAGAAACACAGCTGCCCTGTTTTGTTTTCTACCCACTGGTTATTTCACTTTCAGGAGCAGATATTCTATTTATGTCCTCTTTCATACATATACATACACACACACACACACACACACACACATCAGAGTACTTTCACCTTCACCAATCACACTGCAAAATACATTCACATAACGTGCTTATTTATCAACTGGGATCCATCACATAGGTGGTACCGATGGATAGATTTATAGGGAAAATGTCAAAAATATGCTGGCTGCTTGATAAAGTGCTGGACTTTCTTGGCTGAAAGTAACTCAAGCGAACACATATTTTACTGAACATAAGCAACCGAGTTTTGAATGATCTGCATCTCACAGAGAATCATGCTAACCTCTGAGCCATACAGTTTATTGTCACAGCAAGAATAAATCCAGGGCTGGTGAAGAGCTCACTCGTCATAGGAAATGCTGTAGCATTAAAGGCTTCAGATTTCCTTAAAAATATTTCCTAAAGTACTAGGCAGAGAGAAGGTGGGCCTCTGCCTGGCCCCTGAAACTGCCTCCCTTACGGTGCCAAGATGTCTACTCAAGTTCTCTTGGATACAGCACCTTGGAACAGAATACAGCGGCCAAGATTCCAGGAAATGTCTGCAGTATACACCATAGCTTACGTGCAAATGCCTTATCTCATTTCTTTCACAAATTGTCTATCTGCCACGCAATGTTACAGTGCCTTTATCCCCTGATGCCCCTCTTCTGATGGTGCCTTCCATAATCCCAAGCACATCGCAAGATCACCCCTGCTCCAGGGCCAGGCTACAGCTATTCGTTCCTTCCTCCATTGGTCCTGCTTGTTGCCCTTCAGTGAGACTTCTGGACCCTGCCTTTTTCTTCCTCTCTGACCCCCAGGTTCTATAATCTCAAGGTTAATTGTGGTGGTGGTAACCTAAGTCATCACTAACCCCAGCAGCTACCCCTTTGTGACACAGCGTGAACTACCAGCTACTGTGCGTGCAGTTACACGGTCAGTAGGTCAGTACAGTGGCCCTAGGAAAAGGCTACCTTGAGTATTTCTACTTGACCAATGAGTCAAAAGAGCGAGTTAAAGGAGGCACATGGAGGCTACGTCTTTTATTCAACATTATATGTCTTCTAAGTAGCGGAGCAAGGATTTGGCAGCAGGTGGTCAGACTCCAGAATCTGATTTTAACCACTTAGTTGACTGAGAAAATGGCCCTGGGCCCATATGGAGAAGGAAGGTCTTTGAGTAAGGACTCTTAGTGCATAGGAGAAGCTCGGGCCCTCTCCATGAGCGGGCACAATCCCAGCTCTGAGCGGGGCTTCAGCTAGGGATCCGGACTCACACAGACCTGGCCCGCACACCGTGGGTTACTGTAAGGCTCCTGGTGCTCAGTAGATATAGTACATGCCAAGTCAATCTTAGACTTATTAGGAATATACATAAATATAGTTTATATAAAAGTTTTATGGTGCCCACTTCCTAAAACCTGAGCTTGTTAAATGACATCAGTTGACAAGTCTATTCATTGATCCTTCTGCCAGTTAAGACTAATGTATTTAATACTGCCATTACCATTTTTAAAATAAGAATATTAATCAATATATTAAAATTTTAGACAAGTGATGGTTTGGACCAATTCGTTTTCTCATATTACCCTTACCATTTGTTCTTGAAAAAAAAAAAAAAAGAAAGAAAAAGAAAAAGATTTATTTATTTGAGAGAGAGCGCGGGCACTTGTGGGGGGAGGGGAAGAAGGAGAGAGAGAAGACGACACACCACTGAGCAAGGAGCCTGACAGTGGGCTCCATCCCAGGACCCCCCGAAGTCATGGCTGGAGCCAAAACCAAGAGTCAAACCCCCAACTGAATGAGCTCCCCAGGCTTCCCTCTTTAACATCTTTTCATGCTCATGTTTTTCTCCTGAGTATTACTGGAATTAAAGTCTCATGGAAAGCCCTACTCTTCCAGATAATACTGTGGTCATATCCAGCTTTGTAGCTAATATGCATGTCAGCACGGAGTACCTCCAGCTCCAGGGATTTCCCCAGCTAATTCACTTCAGCTGGCTGGGAAAAGGACAGCCCTCTTTAAAGGTACTAGTTATGCCCAGGCTGACCCCGTGAAATGTAAATAAGTAATTGCCTGCTTTTGTCCTCTATCCCTTTGCGTTTGGACGCTTACACACCATCAGGAGACTTGATTGTTATGTATATCTTTTCACACACTGTCGGGCAGGATTATGGCAATTGGCAGACACATCTTCGATGAAGCAGTTTTGCAAATTGTTCTGTGACAACTGGGATTCACAGTGTTAGATTTTGCATTCACAAAGAAACTGGCAGGAATAAACCCAGGGAAGGGAAAGCAGTAACTATGAGACCTGCTGACAATCTTAGAGCTTGTATGCCTCCTGTGGACCGAACAGCAAGCCAACTTGGGACTTTTGCGTTTCAACCTGGACAGTGAGGCTGAAATCATCAGCAAATTAGAAGGCTCACCATATATGTTGGTCTATTAGACACAAGACTTTCTGTTATGCAATGAGAATTTTTTAAAAAATACAATCATTATAGGTCCCTCCTTTTCCTCTCCTTCAGGAATGTCTTCGGCTATCCAGTGGCACAGAAAGAAGGTAGGAAGTGCAACCACATCACCCCAGTATACAGGTGTCTCTGTGTACATGCCTCTCCCTTCCCTGGAGGCCAGGCTGAAACATTTTCTCTTTATCATGGAGAAGCTGGGCAGAATTTCTGGGAGATTGCTTTTTTCCCTAGTTTTCAATGGTGACACAGTCTCATTCCTACCCTTCTGCCTTTACCTCGTATTTATAACAGGCTGTTCATCTCAAAAAGACCTAAAAATGTATGGGGCGGGGATTGAAGAGTGTGCTTGTATATGTTTCTGCCTTATAACAAAATATCACTTTTCCTTGCCTCTAACTTGTTCTTATAAGTGCAATCTCTACTTGGAAGCATTCTTTGACTCAGAGAAACAGAACCATATTCCCTTAAAATTCTATCAGACTATCATCTTATTTTATAATTACTCATTCATATATTATTTTCTACCCCCAGACTGAGAGTTCTTTCCAGGGATGAATTATAAATCACGTCATTGCCACCGTGCACATATGGTGGGATTTGACAATATTTTATTGAATGAGTAACTGAGCTAATGAGAAATTCATTATGAAATTTAGGAAAGTATTTTGATAGAGACTTTTGTATTCTTCATATAAAATTTCTGGTCACTTTAGACCAGTATTCACATATCATCTATATAATTATGTGAGTAAAATAAAACGATATAAGTTACTTTATTTCAGGATATGATTAAGTGGTTAATTTCTATCCCATCTACTTCTTCTAAAATATTTTTCACTCAGAAGAGAGCATTTTTGTAAAACCCCTGGATAAGAAACACCATATTAATACACATTATACGTTTTTTAACGAAAACTCTGTAAGCAGAGTTATTAAATGTAGAATGGAAGGGGAAGGCTGTCCGATGTCAGTCAAATATCACAAGATAAAGTACTGAACTCTCAGCAAATGATGTGAAGTTGAGATGAAACCCCATCTTTTTGGTACACCTTGCTTGTGGCCCACATCTGGGGTAATTCATGTATCCTCTCGCAATCCATTTAAAAGGGCTGGAGAGGGTTCAGCATGGGAAGAAGAGCTGGAGGCTTTTAATTTTCCCTTAGGGAAAAATAGCAGGAGGTGAAACTGGGATAGGCAGGAAGCTTTATAGTTAGTCTTTAGTTTAAGCCAGTTTAAAGGATCTGAAGAAAGAAATGTCTTTATAGGTTTCAAAGGTTTTCTGTGCCTGAAAATCTTCACATCTACGTCCATATAATCTGAGTCCCATCTGGGTTGTCTGTTATTCATGCTGCGATATCACACGGAGAGATTCAAGTCCAGTTTCTGGTACTTGGTTCTCCTTTCGTGACCAAATTTATTTCCTTTGGATGCCCAACAGTATGGTAGGAATTTGGATAAAGGTAGTGACTCATGATGTACAGAGCATGTAGGGGGCTTACTTGGGTAAAAGAGAGAGAAAATGGACCAGGAAATGGAAGAGCAGACCAAGCAAGGTGGAATGTGGCAAAATCAATTCTAATTAATCTGGCCACAGAGCCTTACAAAGGATGGCGAATGAACTGAACACGGAACACAACCCCCAGGGCTTCTCCACTGATAGTCAGAAGACTGAATTTATGTTAAAAATGGATTCTGGCACAAAATGCATCATCTCTAAGGTGCCTCTCTAAGTGCCTCTCTTAAGTTTCTCAAAGTAAAATGTCACATAAATATAAATACTACTCCTTATCTTGCAGATTACTCACCAAATTGACTTATCTCAGGGTCTAATCAAAGAAGGAAGGTATCATCAAACAGGAACTACAAGGAAATGCCAACTAAAATCACCTTTTTAGTTCCCAAATAAGGAAACAGGAGCATTAAACAAACTCATCGAAGTATCCTTCATGTAAAACTCTTTGAAAACACATTGTTTTAGATTTGCAGTCTATGCAAAAATACAGAGAGATGCTTCTGACCCAAAGTGACTTCATTCATTCATTCGCTCACTCACTCATTCATTCATTCATTCATTCATTCATATACTCTTCAGTAGTACTCAGTAAACCATGTGCCAGGCACTGTTCGAGGCTCGGGAAGACAGCACCACTGCAAGAAAGTGCCTCTCCTGGTGGGGCTACAGTCAGTGCTTATCACTAACAGAGAGATGGATTCAAGCACAACTAACTAACAAGGAAAATGGCACAAGAGATTTGGTATGTATTGACCCTATCAGCTACCCCTTGCTCTCTCCATCTTATTCCAAACCCATAATGGTGAACTTGAAGATGAGGCTGGTTATGTTTAAAGCTGTTCAGTGGCCAAGTCTCAGGGGTGCAAGTCTGCTTTCTCTTGGAACTGTCCTTCTTTCAATGAAGTGGGTTAAAAATGTATGCCAGGGACAGGTTTTATCAGAGCCGCACTGTCAAGGGGGAAGAAAATCTCAAATGGAAGATTTCATAAAAAGCACTAAGAAAGCTTGACGTCTAATACACTATTGGGAAAAAGCTGTCCATTCAAATTTGTTAAATTAAGTAGTTTTAACAACAACAAAAAAACCCCACAACTAAATAGATGCACGTGTCAATTTCTAGAAGTAACAAACCATTCGTTTTCATGTGAAAACAAAATTTAACTAGAATTTTTTTAAATATTTTATTTATTTATTTGAGACAGAGCAAGAGAGAGAGCATGAACAGGAGGAGGGGCAGAGGGAGAAGCAGGCTTCCCAATGATCTGGAAGCCTGATGTGGGGCTCGATCCCAGGACCCCGGCACTATGACCTGAGCTGAAGGCAGATACTTAACCAATTGAGACACCCAGGCGCCCCTACAATTTTTTTTTTTTAAGGGAAATAGTTGCCTAAGCTATCAACTGTTGCATCTGAGTCTGAGAATAGATGTTTTGTGAACTTTGACAGATGGTTGCTGACATCATCTGGAGGCCCCTTCACCGACATCTGGCATCTTGTCTGGGGTGATCCAAATGCTGGGGTCTGCTGACACTACTGATGTCAAGATCAACACAGTGCCTCTCTCATGGCCTTGGACTTGTTCCCACCATGGTAGTATCCTCAGGAAGCAAGATGGAAGCTGCATTGTTTCTATATATGCTTGCCCTCAGAAGTTACATGACATTTCTACAATCCCATACAAATATAAATTCACTCAGATTCAGGAACTTGAGCCCTCTTTTCAATGGGAGGAGAGTCAAATTTTGCAGCCTTTTTTTTTTTTTTTTTAACCTGCTACAGTTCACCATCTGATCACAAATTATCTCTACTCTTTTCACAAGGCAAACTACGTTCACCCATCCAGAGACGCTCTTAAAACATCTCATCCCATTAAGACTCTAAATTCAAGCCTGAGGGCCAAGATCCCTCCATTAACATCTGGCCGGATTTTGTTGGGATTCCTCAGGCGTGGTTCTTCATATACCTTTTTGTCAGAAGATCTGTCAGATAAGGAATAAATTATATGTCCACCATACCCAGCCTAGAAGAGGGAAGCTGGAATGCAAGGCCTGAAAGGAAAGGCTCCAGCTGCAGAGCCCGAGGTTCATAGTCTTCCCTGGCTCATTGATATTTTGGGAAACCTGGACAGCTCCTTGATTGCAGAGAAGCCTTAGTCTATGAGATTTTGTTCTCCGCTGCTCTTGACTCTGCCCTTTAATTCCACCTTCTCCATTAGCAGAACAGTCACTTTATCATAAGTAATTGACAAAGTAGCTCCTCCGCTAACTTCTTGTTCAGGTAAGGTTTGAGGTCCAAAGCCTTCTCTTCATGTTTTACTCTCTGACACTTTGATACAGAGGCATTTCCACCAATAAAATTATTTTAAACTTGTATAGGTTTATAATGGATTTTACTAGAGAATCGTTCTACTGGATGAGTTCCCTTGAGATGGTGCTTTATCTCCGTGTGCTAATGATGCTCCTAAGGAGTACAACATTAGGAGTCTTTGACAGCCTTACAACCCTAGAGCCACAGCCTTAAAATCTCTGTAAGGCTTTTCCTTTGCCTTTGGGGCCTGGTAGATGCCACTTTAGATCTCTTTCAGGTCTTAGCAAAGGTCTCAACTTGTCCAGAGACCTCAGTTTTCTGCTTACCGAAGATACTTGATGTCTGGAGGAACAAGGAATGAGAAATAGTTTTGTTGTTAAAAACAGAAGTTCTGACCTCTTTGTATTTCCTCTACATTCTGGTTAAAAATTATTTGTCTGGCTTATTTCTATTCATATCTTCAGGGCATCCCTAATGGAGATTAGTTCTCAGACCCTCCCTGGAAATCTCTTCTGCCAGATCCATCTGGTCTTTAGGTATCTTTTCTATTTTCCAGGATACTTCATGCAGCAGCTGGGATAGGCTGTCCATGATTACAGCGCAAGGAAATGCTTTCTTTGACCATGATCCAGGCAAAATGAGCAAACTTTTTAGAAATTACATGCGCGCACACACACACATACACACACACACACAAATGGGAGTTTTCTTTGAGCCCAAGTTAGGACTATTGCCCCAGGATACACAGTCTTCACAAAGAGCAAGCTCCATTATACACATTGTTGCCATAAAGAATTACAAATAATTAGGCAAAGAACATTTCAGAAAGATGCAGACCTTAAGTTTCTAGTAGATATGGGGCTAGATGGCTTTAATATTATGGTGATAACAGATAGCTGGAAGGCAGGCAGGCAAGGACAAGAGGCCCCACCCTAAGGGGAACCACCCTTAAAAGGATTTTACACCATCCTGGAAGGAGCCCTCCACCCTCTCCCAGGTGGCAGAAACCTGACTGGGTGGCAGGTGCATGAGAGTTAATCAGATTAAAGCCAGCCGCCAACAAGCCCATAAAACCCCCTGGACTTAGAAACTCTGGTGGCAACCCTCTGGGGTTCTTTCCCTCTTTGGAGCTCTGTACTGTCACTTTGCTATCACTTTGTTGACCACCACTCTCCATTCTTCAAAGTGGCCTGAGAAGAAGATGGAGAAAAAAGTCTTGTAACAATGGGTACCTGGGAGGTTTCTTCATTTTCCTGTTTTTTTCTGCTCAGAAGGCACCTTTCTGGTTATTTTCTTTAATGAGGCAGACATGCAATGTGTGCTTGGGACAGAAATGCAGTGCATGCTTTGAGGTTTGACAGAGTCATTCTGACCTTGGTTACTGTTACAGCGGCACCTGGGGGCAGAGCCCACAAACACTGAAACTGAAAAGTTCCTTTTATCACCCTCCAGTAACATTTCCTCATGGAGGGGTTCTTCTAGCTGTTCTTCTGACAGTTTCCTTAAGGCCATTCTGCCTCTGTCACCATCAGGTCCCACAGATGATGACACACACTATAAGGCATCCATAGGACCCAATGCTATGCAAACAACGATTGCATTCCATCCAATCTGCAAACATACCCACAAAAGACTCTTAATCACCTTCTTTCATTATCTTTTTGATGTTTGAAAAATCTGTAACATCCTTTACTATTCTTGAAACTGGCTATTTTTGTAATTTTTTTTAAACCAGTCTTATTAGAGGCTTGTCAATATTACTAGTCTTTCCAAAGAATCAATTCATGACATCAATTTTTACACTTTATTGCAATTATATTAATTTATACAACTTCTCTGGCTTCTCCATTCCAAATATTTTACTTTAATGGGCTATTGTTTATAAATTTTTAGATGGATGCTGAAGGCATAGATTTTTAATAAACGCATTTAAGCAATAAATTTCCTTCAAAATACAATTTGTAATTTTGTCATTATTTTCATCATCACTCAGTTTAAAACCTAATTGTTATACAGATTTGTTCTTTAATCTCCAGATTATCTAGACATGAACTGCTTTTCTAGAAACATAGGGGATTAAAAAAAGAATTGATGTTGATTTTTCCCTTAATTCTATTTTGGTTAGAGAACATACTCAGTTTATTTCCATGACTTAAAATGTATTGAGACATTCTTTATGTCCCAGAACACACAGTTTTTAAAATGTACCATGTGCCCCAGAAAATTATATCCTCTGAAATTGCTAGGTGAGATGTCAAGTCAGAGCATGTGTGTTCCTTTCTAATTCAAAACTTTACAACGCTATAGATTATTTGCCTGTTTAGTCTATCAGTTACTAAGAGAAATATATTATTTTCCATCATAATTTTATTACTTTCAACCTTGCCAATTTCTTGCTTTATGTATCAAGACACCATTATGCATGCACTCACATCAAAAAGTTACATTTTATAGTTAAATATTTTTATCAATATTAAGTGTCTCCGTGTCAAGCAATGTTTTAGCCTTAAATTCTGTTTTGATGTTAATGTAGCCATATCAGGTTTTTTTTTTTTTTTTTTTAGATTTCATTTATTTGAGATGAGAGCGAGAGCATGAGAGAGCATGAGAGAGAGAGCTCAAGTGAGGAGGGTGAGGGGCAGAGAGAGAAGCAGACTCCCCCCTGAGCAGAGAGCTCAATGTGGGACTCAATTCCAGGACCCAGGGATCATAACCTGAGCCAAAGGCAGACAATCTACTGAACCACCCAGGTACCCCCATATGTTTTTGGTTATTATTATTGTTTTCATAGTATTATATATGAACAATTTATGCTGTCAATGACAGTGTATCATCATATCTTGGGTCTTTCTCTTAGAATTGAGATATAGATGACTTTTTAAAACCCAAGTTTGGGGGCACCTGGGTGGCTCAGTTGGTGAAGCAACTGCCTTCAGCTCAGGTCATGATCCAGGGTCCTGGAATCAAGCCCCGTGTTGGGCTCCTTGTTCAGCAGGGAGCTTGCTTTCCCCTCTCCCTCTGCCTGCTATTCTGCCTGCATGTGCTCTGTCAAATAAATAAGTAAAACTTAAAAAAATAATAAAATAAAACCCAAGTTTGATAAATCTTCTTTTATGAGGAGAACTTAGTCTATTTGGATTTAATAAAATGACTGATGAATTTATGCTTACATAATATTTTTTACTATTTTTTTATTTGTTTTCTTCTGTTCCCATTTTCCCCCTCCTTTCATTAAGATTAATTATTGTTTTTATTATTCTATTTTCCCTCTCTATTGACTAATGCATTATAATGCTTACATTTCCTGGTTATAACAATGACTTCAGTGTATTCCCTTTATACCTTTCTCATTTCCCAGGAAAGTCAATGATTGTAGAATATGTTAACTGCTTTTCCAGACTCCCAAATTACATATTAGAGATAACACATATATATTGATGTATATCCTTGTTACTTATGTTTATGTGCTTATATACATATTGTTTATTATCCTATATAACATGAATATATCCAATGTTACTGTTCTATAGAGACCATTTATTCATTTAAAGCCATTGACACATTTACCATTTCAGCTTTTTATTATTTTGTGCACCAACACTTATCTGAAATATTTTTATTTCTGTCAGAAGAATACACCATGTTAGTGTATTTTTAATGTTCTGCTGGTGATTATGTGTTGTTTTTTTGTCTTCAAACTTTAATTTTAGCTTTTGACAGATAGTGTCAGTAAGTATATGATTCTTGGTTGTTGCATTCCCCAAGACCACCTTGTCACTTGAAGATGATCCACAAGGAATCAGGGTCTTAGCACATGGTATACTCATAACTGAGATTTACTTCGGTGGCCCAACAAGGCTATGCAACTCCATCAGAAGGGCAAAAGACAAGAACAGAGTGTAGAAGAATCACTTGCAGGTTTTCTTCCGCTCTTTCCCTTCTGAGGGTTCATACAGAGTACCCTTTTCCCTTAGCAACAAAAAAATGCAGCAGCATGTGTGTGATTTTGTGGTGCAGAGGAGCCTGTAAAAGACTCAACACTCAATTATTTGATTAGGGCTGGATCCATGGGTACCTGCTACCTAGCCCATACCAAAGTTCTAGAATCCCAGGGAAGCAGGTGTTCCACATAAGCGAAAATGTTTTCAGAAAAAGTCTAGGCATGATGAACACCATTTTCAGTTAACTGATTACTTGGATACCCTAGAAACCACATTCCAAGATGCCACCCAAGGGCAACATTAGAAGAGCATTAGAATTACATTGGTAATCATTTTTTAAATAATCGGCAAATCCAACTCCTATGTCTTCTGCTTAGTACTGTGACTTTTTATAAGTTAGCAGGTAGCATTTTTTATGCATTTTAAAAAATAATAAATTTTCCTAGAGGAGGAGTCCTAGATGTCAGAGGAGTAGAAGACCTAAATTCTGTCTGGTCCAGGAATTCAGCTAAATAGCTATCAAAGCATTCAGAACACCTATGAATTCAACTGGAAAACGAAAAAGAGCATAGCAGCAACTCTATGAACAGAAAAGTGATCACTTTTTACAAGGTAGGACATGCAGAGTAGTGAATCCAAGGAAATATATGGAAAGATAGACTGTGGGGGGAGGCAACCTCCATCTGCCAGCTACCAGGAAACGACAGAGCACTGGAGCACAAAATCAGAACTTTCAGAAATCTGCTTCAGTGAGGGATGTCTCTCCAGTGGCTAAGCAGTGGATGGAGCCCTTACTGTGACAGTGTGGTCTCAGGACCCACGGGGTCACAGAAACACTGCAGGTGCCTGGGTGGCAGAGCTCCCAGGTATCAGAGTGGGGAAGCTGGCTGTAAAGACCAAGCCAAGGAGTGGGCTCTCAGCATGGGGTAGCCATAAACTGTGATCTGCACTTTTAGGCCACAACTTTTCGAGAAGGGACTCAACAAGTGGCAGAATCAGGGAGACTCCCCTTCCTCCCACAGAAAAGGTGGCATGGGACCATGCCACAGGAATCTACTGGGTTTGGAGACTACAAACGGAGATCTGTGCCAGAGACAGAAATGCTCAGTCATAGACTGAGTGAGCTTGGAGTGTGGCCAGTGACCAGGGAGACAAGAGTGATTGACTGCTTTTCTCTGAGAGGGCACTGAGGAGTGGGACCTCAAGCTCCCAGCTCCTCTGGGTCCAGAGACTGGGAGGCCACCAATTTCATTCCTGTCCTCCAAAGCTGTACAGAAATCTTTCAGGGAACAAAAGCGACCAAGAGTAAAACTGAGCAGATTACATAGCCTGGCCCCAGGCAAGGGCCATGCAATTCTGCCTCGGACAAAGAATTTGAGAATCACTGCAACAGGTACCTCTCCTAGAAGATCCCCAAGAACATCCAGCCAAGACCAAGTTTACTGATCAGTGAAAACTGCAAAACTCCAACACCAAGGAAATACAGCACATAGAATTCAAGTCTTTTACCTCATGATTCTTTAATCATTCAATGTTAATTTTTAAATTTTTTTATTCTTTTTTCTTTTTTAAAATTATTCTTGTTTCCTTTTTCAAGCTCCATCTTATCAATTCCTTCTTTAACGCCTTTTTTAATTCTCATTTTTACAATCATATTCTATCCCTTCATTGTATTTAACCTTATTTTGTGTGTGTGTGTGTGTGTATACATAATGTTTTTCTTCCTTTAAAACTTTGAGATGCAGTGTCTTCTAACAGACCAAAATACAGGCAAAGTCTAGTGTATGGCTCAATACTATTCACCAGCCTGATCATTTTTTTTTCTTTTTTCTATTCCCCCCAGTTTTTGGTCTCTTTTGATTTGTTTAGTGGGTATTTCTCTGGAGTTATTGGTACCCTTTTAGCATTTTGTTCTCTCATTCACCTATTCTTCTCTGAAAAAAAAAATGACAAAATGGAGAATCACACCTCAGAAAAAAAGAACAACATGTAGTACCCACTGCCAGGGATATAATCAATACAGACATTAGTAAGATGTCAGAACTAGAGTTCAGAATAATGATTAAAAAGATACTAGCTGGGCTTGAAAAAGGCATAGAAGACACTAGAGAATCCTTTTCCGGAAAAATAAAATCTAACCAAATTGAAATCAAAAAAGGCTCTTAATGAGGTGCAGTCAAAATGGAGGCTCTTGTTGCTAGGATAAATGAAGCACAAGAGAGAATTAGTGACATAGAAGACCAAATGATGGAGAATAAAGAAGCTGAGCGAAAGAGAGACAAATAACTACTGGACCACAAGGAGAGAATTTGAGAGATAAGTATAACCATAAGAAGAAACAATATTAGAATAATTGGAATCCCAAAGAAGAAAGAGAGGTGCAGAAGTTACATTGGAGCAAATTACAGTGGAGAACTTGCCGATTTGGGGAAGAAAAGAGGCATCAAAATCCAGGAGGCTCAGAGAACCCCCTCAAAATCAATTAAAATAGGTCAACACCCCAACGTCTAAGAGTAAAACTTACAAATCTCAGAGACAAAGAGAAGATCCTGAGAGCAGCTTGGGACAAGAGGTCTATAACCTACAATGGTAGAAACATTAGATTGGCAAAATACCTATCCACAGAGACCTGGCAGGCCAGAAAGGACTGGGAAGATATATTTAGTGTACTAAATGAGAAAAATATGCAGCCAAAAATACTTTCCCCAGCTAGGCTGTCATTGAAAATAGGAGAGATAAAAATCTTCCAGGACATGGATGCCTGGGTGGCTCAGTCAGTTAAGTGGCTGCCTTTGGCTCAGGTCAGGACCCCAGGGTCCTGGAATCAAGTCTTACATTGGGCTCCTTGCTCAGCAGGGAGTTTATCTTTCTCCCTCTGCCAGCCACTCTGCCTGCTTGTGCTCTCTCTCATTGTGTGTTAAATAAATTTTTTTTTAAATCTTAAAAAAAAAAGCTTCCAGGACAAACAGAAATGATAAAAATTTATAGTTACTAAACCAGCCCATAGGAATACTAAAAGGAGTCCTCTAAGCAACAAGAGCCTAAAAGCAGCAAAGACCATAAAGGAAAAGAGACAAAAGAGACAATACACAGCAAGAGTCAACTTACAGGCAAGACAATGGCAGTAAGTTTATATTTTTCAATAGTTACTCTGGATGTAAATGGGATAAATGCCCCAATCAAAAGACACAGGGTATCAGACTGAATAAAAAACCAAGGCCCAGATTCTTGAGCAATAGGCAGAGGAGTAGCAAACTGAAATATCATTTTTTTTAGTAGGAGACTGAAATAACATTAGACTGAAATATTATGTACTCCCAAGAGTACAGATAGCTAGTTGCCGAACCATTCTAAACACCTACAAACTCAAAGACCATAAAGGAAAAGAAGACAGAGGAGACAGAAGAGCAGCATTTCTAGAAACAGAAAATCGACCAATTTCTGGAAGGTAGGATGTGCAGGGAAGTGAATCCCAAATGACAGGAAGACAGACCGTGGCAGGAGAGGCCGGATCCTGGCAAGCGGTGGAGCAGCAGAGGACAAAATCAGAACTTTCAGATCCATCCAGTGGAAGATGGTGGAGAAGTAGCAGGCTGAGACTACATCAGGTTTCAGGAGATCAGCTAGATAGCTTATCTAAAGATTGCAAACACCTACAAATCCAATGGAAGATCGAAGAGAAGATGATCAGCAATTCTAGAAACAGAAAATCAACCACTTTCTGAAAGGTAGTACTGGCAGAGAAATGAATCCAAAGACATTGGAAGACAGACTGCAGGGGAAAGGGCTGGCTCCCCACAAGTGGCAGAGCAATGGAGCATACAAAATCAGGACTTTTAATTTAAAAGTCTGTTCCGCTGAGGGACATCTCTCCAGAAGTTAAACCGGGGTGAAGGTCAACATAGCCTCAGGTCCCACAAGGTCACAGAAGGATCAGTGGTGTCTGAGTGTCGCAGAGCTTGCAAGTATTAGAACGGTGAAGCCGGCTACAGAGACAGAGCCGAGGAGTGAGCTCTCAACTCGGGGTTACCTTGAACTGGTCACAGGCTCAGTGAGCTCAGAGCGCGGCCAGAGGCCAGGGAGACGGGAGTAATTGGGCGCTATTCTCTGAGGGCACACTGAGGAGTGGGATCCCAGCTCTCAGTTCCTCTAGGCCGGAAATTGGGAGGCTGCCATTTTCATTCCCATTGTCCAGAACTCTCCGGAGAGCATTCAGGGAACAAAAGCTCCTGAAAGCAAACCCAAGCTGATTACTCAGCCTGGCCCCTGGTAAGGGTGGTGCAATTCCGCCTGGGACAAAGACACTTGAGAATCACTACAACAAGGCTCCTCCCCTAGAAGATCAACAAGAAATTCAGCCAGGACCAACTTCACCTACCAAGGAGTGCAGGTACAATACCAAGGAGAGCAGCAGAATTCCAGAGAAGGAGAAAGCAAAGCACGGAACTCATGGCTTTCTCCCTGTGATTCTTTAGTCTTGCAGTTAATTTAATTTTTTTTCTTCTTCTAATTTTTTTTAACTTTTACCCTTTTATTTTTTAACGTTTTTAACTAGTTTATCTAATATATATATATATATTTTTTCTTTTTTTAATTTTTTTCTTTATTCATATTCTTTTTTAATTGTTTCTTCTTTTTTTTTTCTGAACCTCTTTTTATCCCCTTTCTCCCTCCCCATGATTTGGGATTTCTTCTGATTTGGTTAAAGCGTACTTTCCTGAGGTCTTTGCCACCCTTTTAGTATTTTACTTGCTCCTTCATATACTCTTATCTGGACAAAATGACAAGGCGGAAAATTCAACACACACAAAGAAAAAGAAAAAGAGGCAGTACCAAAAGCTAGGGACCTAATCAATACAGACATTGGTAATATGTCAGATCTAGAGTTCAGAATGATGATTCTCAAGGTTCTAGCTGGGCTCGAAAAAGGCATGGAAGATATTAGAGAAACCCTCTCCGGAGATATAAAAGCCCTTTCTGGAGAAATAAAAGAACTAAAATCTAATCAACTTGAAATTAAAAAAGCTATTAATGAGGTGCAATCAAAAATGGAGGCTCTCACTGTTAGGATAAATGAGGGAGAAGAAAGAATTAGCGATATAGAAGACCAAATGACAGAGAATAAAGAAGCTGAACAAAAGAGGGACAAACAGTTACTGGACCATGAGGGGAGAATTCGAGAGATAAGTAACACCATAAGACGAAACAACATTAGAGTAATTGGGATTCCAGAAGAAGAAGAAAGAGAGGGGGGAGCAGAAGGTATATTGGAGAGAATTATTGGAGAGAATTTCCTTAATATGGCAAAGGGAACAAGCATAAAAATCCAGGAGGTGTAAAAAATCTCCCTCAAAATCAACAAGAAGTAGTCCACACCCCATCACCTAATAGTAAAATTTACAAGTCTTAGTGACAAAGAGAAAATCCTGAAAGCAGCCAAGGACAAGAAGTCTGTAACATACAATGGTAAAAATATTAGATTGGCAGCAGGCTTATCCACAGAGACCTGGCAGGCCAGAAAGAGTTGGCATGATATATTCAGGGCACTAAACAAGAAAAACATGCAGCCAAGTATACTATATCCAGCTATGCCATCATTGAAAATAGAAGGAAAGATAAAAAGCTTCCAGGACAAACAAAAACTGAAAGAATTTGCAAACACCAAACCAGCACTTCAGGAAATATTGAAAGAGGTCCTCTAAGCAAAGAGAGAGCCTAAAAATAGTAGATCAGAAAGGAATAGAGACAATATACAGTAACAGTCACCCTACAGGCAATTCAATGGCACTAAATCCATATCTCTCAATAGTTACCCTGAATGTTAATGGGCTAAATGCCCCAATCAAAAGACACAGGGTATCAGAATGGATAAAAAAAAAAACCCATCTATATGTTGCCTACAAGAAACTCATTTTAGACCCGAAGACACCTACAGATTTAAAGTGAGGGGGTGAAAACAATTTACCATGCAAATGGACATCAGAAGAAAGCTGGGGTGGCAATCCTTATATCAGATCAATTAGATTTTAATCCAAAGACTATAATAAAAGACGAGGAAGGACACTATATCATATTCAAAGGATCTCTCCAACAAGAAGATCTAATAATTTTAAATATCTATGCCCCTAACATGGGAGCAGCCAACTATATAAACCAATTAATAAAAACAAAAAGAAATACATCAACAATAATTCAATAATAGTAGAAGACTTTAACACTCCCCTCACTGAAATGGACAGATCATTCAAGCAAAAGATCAACAGGGAAATAAAGGCCTTAAATGACACACTGGACCAGATGGACATCACAGATATATTCAGAACATTTCATCTCAAAGCCACAGAATACATATTCTTCTCTAGTGCACATGGAACATTCTCCAGAATAGATCACATCCTCAGTCCTAAATCAGGTCTCAACCGGTATCAAAAGATTGGGATCATTCCCTGCATATTTTCAGATCACAATGCTCTGAAGATAGTACTCAATCACAAGAGGACATTTGGAAAGAACCCAAATACATGGAGACTAAACAGCATCCTTTTAATAAAAGAATGGGTCAACCAGGAAATTATGGAAGAATTGAAAAAAATCATGGAAACAAATGATAATGAAAACACAACGGTTCAAAATCTGTGTGACACAGCAATGGCAGTCCTGAGAGGAAAATATATAGCTGTACAAGCCTTTCTCAAGAAACAAGAAAGGTCTCAAATACACAACCTAAACCTACACCTAAAGGAGCTGGAGAAAGAACAAGAAAGAAACCCTAAACCCAGCAGAAGAGAAATCATAAAGATCAGAGCAGAAATCAATGAAATAGAAACCCAAAAAACAATAGAACAAATCAACGAAACTAGGAGCTGGTTCTTTGAAAGAATGAATAAGACTGATAAAACCCTGGCCAGACTTATCAAAAAGAAAAGAGAAAGGACCCAAATAAATAAAATCATGAATGGAAGAGGAGAGATCACAACTGACATCAAAGAAATACAAACAATGTTAAGAACATACTATGAGCAACTCTACGTCAACAAATTCGACAATCTGGAAGAAATGGATGCATTCCTAGAGACATATAAACTACCGCAACTGAACCAGGAACAAACAGAAAACCTGAACAGACCAATAACCAGTAAGGAGATTGAAACAGTCATCAAAAATCTCCAAATAAACAAAATCCCAGGGCCAGATAGCTTCCCAGGGGAATTCTACCAAACATTTAAAGAAGAACTAATTCCTATTCCCCTGAAACTGTTCCAAAAAATAGAAATGGAAGGAAAACTTCCAAACTCATTTTATGAGGCCAGCATCACCTTGATCCCAAAACCAGACAAGGATCCCATCAAAAAAGAGAACTACAGACCAATATCCTTGATGAATACAGATGTGAAAATTCTCACCAAAATACTGGCCAATAGGATTCAACAGTACATTAAAAGAATTATTCACCATGACCAAGTGGGATTTATTCCAGGGCTGCAAGTTTGTTTCAACATCCACAAATCAATCAAAGTGATACAACACATCAATAAAAGAAAGAACAAGAACCATATGATACTCTCCATAGATGCTGAAAAAGCATTTGACAAAGTATAGCATCCCTTCCTGATCAAAACTCTTCAAAGTGTAGGGATAGAGGGCACATACCTCAATATCATCAAAGCCATCTATGAAAAACCCACCACAAATATCATTCTCAATGGAGAAAAACTGAAAGCTTTTCCGCTAAGGTCAGGAACACAGCAGGGATGTCCATTATCACCACTGATATTCAACATAGTACTAGAAGTCCTAGCCTCAGCAATCAGACAACAAAAGGAAATTAAAGGCATCCAAATTGGCAAAGAAGAAGTCCAACTATCACTCTTCGCAGATGATATGATACTATATGTGGAAAACCCAAAAGACTCCACTCCAAAACTGCTAGAACTTGTACAGGAATTCAGTAAAGTGTCAGGATATAAAATCAATGCACAGAAATCAGTTGCATTTCTCTACACCAACAACAAGACAGAAA